>NC_090260.1:13378925-13401425 GCF_037325665.1 Littorina saxatilis
AATTTGCAAGACAAACTTCGTTTAATTAGCTCAACTGCTGCGCCATTCAAACAACGACACATTTTGAATTTCGCACCGAAAGGTAATCCGAAACTGACACGATATGGTTTATTTCAATACGTAGCGATTCCTGTCTTGTTGGTAAGTACAATTTGTAATTTGTATGTTAGGCGACATATTTTGTAAAAAATCTCCCATGGGATGGAAGGCCGGAAGTGTAAGATGGCCTGGCCTACCATTGGCCTGTTTAACGGTCTGTCAATCTCTGATGTCGGAAGTCTATTTCTGGGGCTAGCCAGCGGTCAGTGTAAACGGAACAGGCGCTCAGATTTCTCTTTCTCCGTGGGAACCATTGGGTCAGGACTGGCATGCCGACGTTTCAGCTGCATTCAATCACCGATGTAACGGAACATTTCTTTAGCTGAAGCCAAGTGATCCTTTCGGTTGATTAATGTTTTTCTCTGATAATGTTTGCGTTATTGTCTGTTTGTCTGTATGTCTATCACACACGCACGCACGCACGCAAACACACACACACACACACACACACACACACACACACACACACACACACACACACACACACACACACACACACATACACAGCGAAAGGGAGAGAGAGGGAGAGAGAGATTGTGTTGTGTTATGTTGTGTTTTGTCGCAATGTGTTTGTGCTATTACATTTTTTATGACATTTTCAAACATTTCCGGCAACAAAAAAGTCGTCGCGTAAGGCGAAATTACTAAATTTAGTCAAGCTGTAGAACTCACAGAATGAAACTGAACGCACTGCATGTTTTCACGATGACCGTAGTCCGCCGCTCGTGCAAAAGGCAGTGAAATTGACGAGCCTGTTTAGCACGGTAGTGGTTGCGCTCTGCTACATAGCACGCTTTTCCGTACCTCTCTTCGTTTTAACTTTGTGAGCGTGTTTTTAATCCAAACATATCATATCTACATGTTTTTGGAATCAAGAACCTACAAGGAATAAGATGAAATTGTTTTTAAATCGATTTCGGAAATTTTATTTTAATTGTCAGAGCTTGTTTTTAATCCAAATATAACATATGTATATGTTTTTGGAATAATACAATGATGAAGAATAAGATAAACGTAATTTTGGATCGTTTTATAAAAAAAATTCAATTACAATTTTCAGATTTTTAGTGACCAAAATCATTAATTAATTTTTAAGCCTTCAAGCTGAAATGCAATACCAAAGTCCGGCCTTCGTCCAAGATTGCCTGGCCAAAAGTTCAATCAATTGTATCGAAAAATGATTGTGACAATGTGGCCTCAACTTTTACAAAAAGCCGGATAAGACGTCATCAAAGACATTTATCCAAAAAATGAAAAAAACGTCTGGGGAGGGGATATCATACCCAGGAACCCTCATGTAAAATGTCATAAAGATCGGTCCAGTAGTTTACTATGAATCGCTCTGCACACACACACACGCACAGACACACACACGCACAGACACACACAGACACACACTGACACAGACAGACAGACAGACAGACAGACAGACACACACACACACACACACACACACACACACACATACACACACACACACATACACCACGATTCTCGTCTCGATTCCCCCTCTATGTTAAAACATTTAGTTAAAACTTGACTAAATGTAAAAAGAGCTCAGCTCAGAAGATTGTGGAAGTTTCGCAGTGCCACACAGCAAACCGCTCATGGACTGAATTTAAAACCCCCACCATCCATGAAATGCAATATATTTAGTGGCCATCTACAGCGTTAAACGTGTCCTGTTCTGTTTTGTCAGCCATGGTTTTGGTTTCGGCGCCTCTCATATGTAGCTCTGTGGCTTGATTTACATTTTCCAGCGCATCAAGGACGATACCATGTTCATGGAGAGTAGGTCAGTCCAGCCAAAGTTTGGAACAGTGGAACCCAGGTTGAAAGAACTTTTGACCATTTCCCGTGTCGTCACATTACCTTTCTAAATATAGTCAATTGACTGAAGATGTCAATCTTTTTTTTTTTCCGAGCAGAAGTCGCTTATTACAAATAAAGGGTATACAGTTACTGAAAGTTAGGAAACAGGATTGCGACGTTGACAACGGGTTGTTCAGTACGTCTATGTACATGACGGCAGTTCCGAATTCCCCCTACCAAGCTTGTTTGGTTTCGTCCAGGATTGGGTCAAAAGGTCAAGATTTTGTGGGAACAGGAGAAATTTGGTGGGAAAACTAAGTCACTCAAGGCTTGGCTTGGAGTCAGGGTCAGAGAAAAATGATTGTGACAATGCCGCCTCAACTTTTACAAAAAGCCGGATAAGACGTCATCAAAGACATTTATCCAAAAAATGAAAAAAACGTCTGGGGAGGGGATATCATACCCAGGAACCCTCATGTAAAATGTCATAAAGATCGGTCCAGTAGTTTACTATGAATCGCTCTGCACACACACACACACGCACAGACACACACACGCACAGACACACACAGACACACACTGACACAGACAGACAGACACACACACACACACACACACACACACACACACACACACACACACACACATACACCACGATTCTCGTCTCGATTCCCCCTCTATGTTAAAACATTTAGTTAAATCTTGACTAAATGTAAAAAGAGCTCAGCTCAGAAGATTGTGGAAGTTTCGCAGTGCCACACAGCAAACCGCTCATGGACTGAATTTAAAACCCCCACCATCCATGAAATGCAATATATTTAGTGGCCATCTACAGCGTTAAACGTGTCCTGTTCTGTTTTGTCAGCCATGGTTTTGGTTTCGGCGCCTCTCATATGTAGCTCTGTGGCTTGATTTACATTTTCCAGCGCATCAAGGACGATACCATGTTCATGGAGAGTAGGTCAGTCCAGCCAAAGTTTGGAACAGTGGAACCCAGGTTGAAAGAACTTTTGACCATTTCCCGTGTTGTCACATTACCTTTCTAAATATAGTCAATTGACTGAAGATGTCAATTTTTTTTTTCCGAGCAGAAGTCGCTTATTACAAATAAAGGGTATACAGTTGCTGAAAGTTAGGAAACAGGATTGCGACGTTGACAACGGGTTGTTCAGTACGTCTATGTACATGACGGCAGTTCCGAATTCCCCCTACCAAGCTTGTTTGGTTTCGTCCAGGATTGGGTCAAAAGGTCAAGATTTTGTGGGAACAGGAGAAATTTGGTGGGAAAACTAAGTCACTCAAGGCTTGGCTTGGAGTCAGGGTCAGAGAAAAAGCCTCTTGATAAATAAAGGTTTTACGACAATATTACCAGCTATTGTGTTTTCAGCGTAGCAATAGGGTCCGATATTTAGACGAGACAAGTATGATGCGACGAGTCGAAGACGAGTCGCATTATACTTGTAATGTTCGAGTCTAAATATCGGACCCTCTTGCTACGCTGAAAACACAATAGCGATTATATAGCTGTTCTGACCTTGATTTGTTGTTCCAAACTTACAAAATGACAGTTTTTGAGTCGATGCGTTGATCTCAGGTTTTGATAACAGACACCGTTTCTTATGCGCATTAGTTTTGCGCAGGTGCCATACTGACTTTGGAAAAAAACCTCGATTGGACAACACAGCTGTTAAACAGCTTTTTATTAGTTCATTCGTATACAAAGTTTGAGTTTTTTCATTTTGAACAAGACTACTTATGAAGAAGACCAAAACACAACATCAACGGAAAACTAGAAACAACTGACTGAAGAACTAAGATGCAACAAGGGGAGGAGAAGAGAACAGCTAATCCGTACAACGCGAGCAGACGGCAAGAAGTTTTCAGTTTGGGTGAATGGCATTTATACTTGTCTCGTCATGAAGCGAACTTTTCAACCTAAGTTATCAACGACTACATGAATGTTAGTGCCATGGGTTGTACATCAATACTTCAGGGGGGAAGTGGGGTATTTAGTGTGGAGTTACGAGATAAGAAAAGCCGAATGCGAAACTGAGTTTGTGTTAGTCGGCAACTGAGCTCACACAGGCACACAAAAACGGCTGTTCCGTTTTACTCCCCTGTGTACTGAATCGCGGTTATGGTGTTTATAGTTGAAGGGATATAACTAGTGCTTTTTGTAATACAAAGAGTTTGTCAGGAGTTGTTTAACTTTGAGAGTGGAAAGTTTTGACAGCTCAGTAAGATTCCATGTTAGCTACGGCCGGGTCAAACTGGTTTCGCGGCACGTGCGTTTACAACTGTGTGAGTTGTTCACATTATAATCGCAACCGCCTGATTTTGTGAGTTGTGCAAGTTGTGATTGTAAACTGCCTGACAATTGAAAGTCATTCGACCTGGGCTTTCGGATGAGAAAACCTGCTCTTGCTTTTGATGTCAACTTTGGAAGAAAACATTTGATCTTGATGTCAACCTTGGAACCGGGAAACATTGCCGGGATGACTTGGACTTTTGTATGGGTGCCGCCATATTGGAAGATGAGGTACTTTGCTAGTTTTGTGTGAACTTGAACATTTCTTTTGTATGCGCGGACATGACTTGTGTACTTGAATAATTTCTGAATTGTATAATTTTCTTGTGCTCGGTTGGTGTGTTTTTGAATATTGTTAGTTTGTTACAGTAGGGTGTTATATTTTGTAACAGGCCACCCCAGTCTGACTTGTGCGGGGTGGTGCCAGTGTGGCAAGGGTGCGATGGAGGCCGTAAGGTTGAAGGCTAGCTACATCGTCACCTCTACATAACGTAAAAGTTATGTTTTATTTATTTGCTTTCTTGTCCTTGTAAATATGTTCTGACGTTGACAATGAATGAGTGAGTTTCACAAGGTCGTGGACAATGAATGAATGAGTTTCAAATAGGTCATGAATTGATTATTGTAAGCAAGAAAATATTTGAGAATTTGAAGAATGAGTTGATAATTGCTATGTCAGAAACAAACCAATGTGTAGGTTCTAACTAAACCATTGGCTATTGTTTGGAAAGAATGAGTTGGTGAAAGACTACAAATTCTTCTAGTCTTCTCTCTGCTTTCCTAAACTTCTGAGCGGGAGTCAGATGATTGACTGTGTGTGTGTGTGTGTGCACATATAAAGAATCTGGAAGGAGATTAATAAGGATAAATACAGATTTTTTTTATGTCAAATCTCTTACATTGGCGAGCTTGCGGTTGTATTAATTGGAAAATTTTTGAAGATTAATTTTTTTTTTTTGGTGCGTTCCCTTGAGTGCAGTTAGGCTTATTTTATATTATTGACTTGTAGTGCTGAATTGTTGTCTGGTTTTGCGCAGATGCTGATGCATGCAGTCTGGAGGATGGACATTCTTGTCATCTGCCTGTGAAGGGAGCTCCTTGGTCTGTGGACGGATGCATCCTGTGCCTGACTGAACGACATATTTTGGACAGGAGTGAGTCATTTGCTTATCTGACACTCAAGTTAGCATTCTATATATTTTTGAGAGTAATTTGTCTCTCTGAGTGTTGGTTCTTGCTTGTGAGTATGTTATTTTTTTTCTCCCCCTACTTTACATGAAGCGCCCTGTAGGTTAGTTTTACCTACAAGTGAATAATACATGACACATCATTTTCCCCTTTACGTGTACACAGTTTGTAAATAGTTGTGGGTCAGCAATGCCTTGATTCATAAGTGTATGGGAATGGGGGTATGTCTAGTTCCTAGGCCAAGTTTTTGGGCGGAGCCTAGTTTCAAATGTATGGATTGTTTCCCCTTGTAGTTCAGTTGATCGGTTTCCTAGACTGTGTCCCTTTAGTACTGTACTTGAGGAAGTCAGGTAAATTCTAAAGTTTAGTGGACTATTGTGTTCACGTTAGTCAAAGCTAAGTCTTGGTGTTGCCCTCTAGCATTCTATGTAGTGGATAGTCATAGTCTGCTTAAGTGATAGCGGTTTGTTCACGATGGCATCTCAAGAAGAGGTTCAAGCTTTGATAGCGCAGTTTAAGGTGGAGGGTGAAGCCTTAGGAAAAGATGGTGCATCACTGAACAAGTATGTGGAGGATAGTTTGCGTGAGGAAAGAGCAGCAAGAAGAGAAGCTTTGTTGAAAAGAGAAAATGATATTGCTCTACAAGAAAAAAGAACTCGCTGCTGCACGTGAGCTTAAAGAGAGAGAGTTAGCTGAACAAGCTAAGATTGAAAATCGTCGTCTCGATATTGAAGAAGAAAAGGCGAACAGGGAGGCAAAGTTGCGAGCAGACGAGTTGGTTGAAAAAGCAAGCAAGCATAAATTGGCCAATCGTCCCAAGATTCCCTATTTTGATGATAAATCAGATGACATTGAGAGTTATCTGTATCGCTTCGATAAGCATGCAGCTAGCTTGAAGTGGTCAAAGGATGAGAAGGCTTTGATTTTGCCTACTCTACTCAGAGGTCGTGCTCTGAATTATTTTCAAGAGTTACCAGTAGAAGATACTAATGACTATGCCATACTGTCAGCGCATTTGTTGAAGAGATTCAAATGTACTGAAGAAGGTTTCAGAACGCAGTTTCGCTCATGCAAACCTGAATCTGGTGAAACCAGGCATGCATGTCTTTTTCTCCCGCATGAGAAGATATTTCACTAGATGGACAGATATGGCTGGAGTTGGCACAGAGTTCGCTTTGCTCTGTGACTTGGTGCTCAGAGAGCAGATTCTGTCTAGTTGTGCGTCGTCTCTGGTTACTTTTCTGAAAGAAGACAAGCATACTACTGCTCAAACCATGATAGACGCAGCTCAAAGATACAGGGAAGCACATCCTAGTCAAAACCTAACAGCAAAATGTTCTAGTGTTCCTCTGTTGGCTAATGTCGGTCTTCCAAGTGGGAGAGGAGGTCATTCAGGGTCAGGTGATCGAGGTGGTCAGGGTGGTCACAGATTTTCTAAGAAGAATAGTCAGGGTGACACAAACCCACCGACAGAACAAAACTTTGACGTCGCTAGGTCTGGTTCGGCTCCTGATAATAAGGGTGGCAGAGGTGCTAGTCAAGCTGGTAGAGGTAGAGGTGGTCAGAACTATCAGAGGAAGTGTTGGTGGTGTCAAGATACTTCGCACAAATTGGCAGATTGTCCCAAAAAAATGCATACTGCTTCAGTATCCGTTGTCACTGTTGAAAAGTCCAGCTGTAGTGAAGACGAGCAGTCTGTGGCGTCAGTAGGATTGTCAGGTCGTGATGAACTTCCCGAGTCTATTCAGACATGTGAAGGTACCTTAAATGGTAGTGAGGTCACGGTCATGTTGGATAGTGGGTGTTCCACGGTTGGGGTCAGGAAGTCCCTAGTGAGAGATGATCAGTTTACTGGGAAGGTACAGGTGTGTAGACAGTTCAGTGGGGATTTAGTTCGGTTACCCATTGCGATTGTGAGTCTGGATACACCATACTTTTCTGGAAGTGTTGAGGCATGTGTGATCGACAATCCAGTATGTGACGTCATTTTGGGTAGAATACAGGGATGTACTTTTGGATGTGTCGAGGTTACTAGCGCAGTCCAGACAAGAGGTCAAAAAGCTAGAGAAGAACGTCCTTTTAGACCGCTGTTGACCGCTAAAGTTCCCCATCTTGATGTCAATGCTGAGAAACCGTCCAAAATGCAAAAGGATGACAAAACGTTGCATGACCTGTTCGAGAAAATTGGCCAAGCAAAATCGGATGAGTCGTCTGGTTGTGTGGTGTCGTTTGTTGTGAGGGACCAGTTGTTATATCGAAAGTACTACTCCAAGGTCAACGATGAAGTGGTTTGGCAGCTAGTTGTTCCTGAACTCTTGCGCGAGTCTGTTTTGATCACTGCCCATGACGGTTTGTTTGGTGGTCATTTAGGCGCGAACAGTACGTTCAAAAGGGTGTCCGCATTCTTCTTTTGGCCCGGTTATCGGCAGTCGATCAAGGATTACTGCAGATCATGTGATATCTGTCAGAAAACCTTTCCCAAAGGTAGAGTTCCTTCGGCACCTTTGCAACCACTGCCTGTGATAGAAGTCCCATTTTCCCGAGTTTGCATTGATCTGATTGGTCCGATTAAACCAGTGTCAGCTCGTGGTCATCAGTACGCTTTGGTGTTGGTGGATGTTGCGACACGCTATCCGGAAGCAGTACCCTTGAAATCAACGACCACAGAAGCAGTAGCGGAAGCTTTGTTGGGCATTTTCACCCGGACTGGTTTACCAGATGAGGTTCTCTCAGATCTAGGTACACAATTCACATCTGATGTCATGCGAGAGGTGATGAGATTGATATCGGTATCGCAGTTGCACACGACTCCTTATCATCCCCAGACGAATGGTCTCTGTGAAAGGTTCAATGGAACTTTGAAATCCATGGTGAAGAAGTTGATGGCAGATAGACCTACGGATTGGGATAGATATTTGCCTTTTGCGTTGTTCGCATACAGAGAAATCCCACAGGAGTCTACAGGGTACTCACCTTTTGAACTTCTGTACGGTAGAAACCCAAAAGGACCGTCGGAACTGCCATATCATGCGTGGACCGATAGCAGTCGGGAGAATCAGCAGGTTCCAGTGTCACAGTATGTACAGGATTTGAAAGAGGTCTTGGCTGACAGTGTTGGTAGAGCACAGAAGGCTGTTCAGAATGTGTCAAAGAAGAACAGATCATACAGATCTCAGAAGCCAAGAACGATACTCGCTGGAAAGAAAGTCTTAGTCTTACTTCCAACTGAGCAGAACAAAATGATACTACGCTGGCGAGGTCTATTTCAGGTGATCAAAAGACTGAATCAATGTGATTACGTTGTAGAAATTTCACCTGGGATTGAGAAAGTGTACCATGTCAACATGCTCAGGGAGTATGTGTCTAGGAATGAAGATGTTGGTCAGAACCTAGTTGTTGCCTCATTGGGAGTGATCAGTGGGTCCAGTGCAGTAGACGAGGTAGACATTCAGAAAGTCAAACTACAGTCAGTTCCCACAGTTCAGACTGAGAATGTAGATGATGTGGTCTATAGTCCTGACTTGTCTATGCAGGCAAAACAAAAAGTGCAGGCGGTGTTTCAGAAGCATCAGGACAAAATGACGGATTTGCCTGGTATGTGTGACCTAGTGCAGCATACGGTGAGGATTCCTGAAGGTGCTGTGGTCAATGTGAAACAGTATCCGTTACCATTTGAGTCTCAGAAAGTGGTTGAAGAAGTGAAGAAGATGTTAGATCTAGCCGTAATAGAGCCGTCTATTTCTCCGTTCTCGTCTCCTATTGTTCTAGTCAAGAAGAAGGACGGAAGTACTCGTTTTTGCATCGATTTCAGACACCTCAATAAGATTACGGAGTTTGACGCTGAGCCAATACCGGATCCGGAAGTTCTGTTTGCTTCATTGCAGGGCAGGCAGCATTTCACGAAGATTGATCTGGCTAAGGGCTATTGGCAAATTCCGATGGCAGAGTCTGATCGAGCAAAAACGGCTTTTCGTACCCCTCAAGGTCTATATCAGTTCACGAAGATGCCGTTCGGAATGAGTACAGCACCAAGTACTTTCGCGAGGATGATGAAGATGTTGGATCTGGATAGGTTCAAGTCTGTTCATTTCTTTGATGACGTACTTGTAGCCACAGAAGACTGGTGTGGGCATCTAGAGGCACTTGACGGACTGTTGACAGAACTGGGAAAACATGGGTTGACTGTGAGACCGTCGAAAGTAGAGGCAGGTTTTGACTCTATTGAGTTTTTGGGTCACATAGTTGGGGAGGGTAGCATGCGTCCAGTTCCCTCCAAAGTGTCCAAAATCTTGAATGTCTCTGTCCCAACCACAAAGAAACACGTCCGGTCATTGGTAGGGCTCATCAGTTTCTATAGGCGCTATGTCCCAAGCTTCGTGTCTATTGTGTCCCCCCTGGTAGAACTCACAAAGAGGAACCAACCAAACAAAGTTCGTTGGTCAAAAGAGTGTCAGATGGCTTTTGACAGGGTCAAAGAAATTGTGTCGTCTGAACCACTGGTGAGATTGCCAGACTTTTCCAGGCCGTTCACAGTGCGGTCGGATGCGTCCTCCACGGGGATTGGAGCAGCCCTGATGCAGCCTGATGATGACGGCGTCCTTCATCCAGTTCTGTATGCCAGCAGGAAACTGCTGGAAAGAGAAACCAGATACTCTACTGTGGAGAGAGAGTGCCTAGCGTTGGTGTGGTCAGTTGACAAACTCCATCGCTACTTGTTTGGCTTACATTTCTTTGTTGAGACTGATCACAGACCGTTGACGTACTTACGACAGTCCAAAACTGCCAACGGCCGACTGTTGCGATGGTCTCTGTCTCTCCAAGAATATTCATTCACAGTAGTGCCAATTCCTGGAGTCAGGAATTTTGAGGCTGCTGTGTTGTCACGCTTGACGAAGTGAATGGAACATAATGGTTGAAAGGACAGTGAAAAGACTTTCTGCAATCAACAAGGACAATACTTTTTGTGCTGTGAGTGTTGATATGCTGTGTATGTATTAAGAACTAATTTAATTTTGTTCTTTTTTTTTCTCATTCTGATTATCTTTTTCATCTGGCTGGAAAAATTTATTTGGATATTTTTGATGCTAGTACCATTTTGTGTTGTTGTCAAGGTTTACTGTATTGAGTTTAGCGGAGGCTACTCAAACTTTATTGGCGATCTTTGGTACCAAGAATGTCAATGTTATTGCATTTAGTAATAGGCGAAAATTGCTGAATGTCCATGAGTATAACTGTTGTGGATTAACACAGTGGGTGATTATCTACACGGCAGCGTAAATGGGGTTTATTGTGCTTGCCATTGTTGCTCATGTTTAAGGACAGCCTCGTGGCTTTCGTCACTTTTTTGGTGGATGGCACTGCCTTTTGGTTGTAAACTGATTGCACTCTTTGGGTACGGACAGAGTATTTAATTAAGTAGATGTGTACTGCCGGGCAGTACATACCCCAAGCGAAGTCGTCCATCTGTGTGTACATGATTCTCTCTCTCTCTCTCTCTCTCTCTCTCTCTCTCTCTCTCTCTCTCTCTCTCTCTCTCTCTCTCTCTCTCTCTCTCTCTCTCTCTCTCTCTCTCTCTCTCTCTCTCTCTGTCTTAAAATGTGTCATCGATGACGTGTTTTCATACTTGCTAATGCGGCAGGCTAATCATGACGTCAAATTGAAACTTCTTGAAGTCTCTCAGAAAGGGACATGAAAACCATGTGGGGGTTACTGGTTTGGGCTGAAAAAAAACCCAACTCCACCTAAAATTCAAGCGCCTATGGGGCTGAATTATGCAGCATAAATTGTGAAACATCAGGATATCTCACACTTTCAATTCTGCCATCATGTCAAATCTGACAACAAACCTACCCACAAAATGTCATAAATATCGGTGTAGAATTGAGACTTAACGGTTTTTAACTGCCAAAAATAAGTTTTTTTGACTGGAATAGTTTGTCTTGAAATTCAGTTTGGGACAACGGACCCACCCACTAAATTTCATAAAGATAGGTGAAAATTTAAATGTAACGGTTTTTAACTGCCAAAATTATGTTTTTCTTCTGGAAAAGTATGGAGTGAAAATCAGTTGGGGACAACGAACCTACCCACAAAATTTCATAAATATCGATGAAGAATTGAGATTTAACGGTTTTTAACTGCCAAAAATAAGGTTTTTTGTCTGGAAAAGTATGTCTTAAAATTCAGTTTGGGACAACGGACCCACCCACTAAATTTCATAAAGATAGGTGAAGAATTGAAATTTAACGTTTTTTAACTGCCAAAATTATGTCTTTCTTCTGGAAAAGTATAGAGTGAAAATCAGTTGGGGACAACGAACCTACCCACAAAATTTCATAAATATCGGTGAAGAATTGAAATTTAACGGTTTTTAACTGCCAAAATTATGTTTTTCTTCTGGAAAAGTATGGAGTGAAAATAAGTTGGGGACAACAAACCTACCTTTAAAATTTCATAAGAATCAGTGAAGAAATAGGATTTAACGATTTTTTAACAGCCTTGACACTGAACATTTGATAAATCATTGGTGATGTCATCATAACCCAGTCGTTGTAGTTGTCGTCGTAGTTGTTGGTGTTGTTGTTGTCATGTTCGTTGTCGTGATTGTTGTTGTTCTCGTGTTGTTGTTGTTGTTGTTGTTGTTGTTGTTGTTGTTGTTGTTGTTGTTGTCGTCGTCGTCGTCGATGTCATTTGTTGTTGTTGTTGTTATCGTCGTCGTCGTCGTCATCGTCGTCGTTGTCAGAGGTTATTTCTAAAGATTTCATTGATAGTCTTTGTTCTCGTCACCAAGACTTGCTAAGAACAAGCTTGGAACAGCAAGAGTTCCAAGAACAAGATTAGAACAACTCATTACATCATTACCAGTACGTCATTTGTATTTAGAACACACTTTAGAAACAAGAGGCGAAGCCATCAAGGCTCACGTAAGAAATCGACAAACAGTAACACAAACTCAATCACTCCGTCACACACACACACACACACACACACACACACACACACACACACACACACACACACACACACACACACACACACACACACACACACACACACACACACACACACACACACACACACACACACACACACACACACACACACACACACACACACACACACACACACACACACACACACACACACACACACACACACACACACACACACACACACACACACACACACACACACACACACACACACACACACACACACACACACACACACACACACACACACACACACACACACACACACACACACACACACACACACACACACACACACACACACACACACACACACACACACACACACACACACACACACACACACACACACACACACACACACACACACACACACACACACACACACACACACACACACACACACACACACACACACACACACACACACACACACACACACACACACACACACACACACACACACACACACACACACACACACACACACACACGCACACACACACACTAACAAACACACTAACAAACACACACACACACACACACACACACACACACAGAAAGAGCATAGGTGAAACTGTGCAAGAAAGCGAGACACTAGATCTAGATCTGTCTGTCTGCATGTAGCCTACTTACAAGGACACGACTGCCAACTAGTCTCGGCGCGCTCAAAATAATAATGACCGAGACTGTCAGTACTTCCTTCGCGTGACGTCTAACCCTCTTACGTCATAATGTGACGTCAATGTAATGTGACGTCTTCAAATGTTAGAGTTTCTACCACAGACATACACACGCACAGACGCACGCACGCACGCACGCACAGACAGACAAAGTTACGATCGCATAGGCTACACTTACGTGAGCCAAAAAACTCTTCAGCTACAAACCAGTCACCCTCACATTTCCGAGGTGTTTGTCTAAACCACTTACTGAAATGTTTTGAGGTTTAATGACCATACACATGTTGAACCGGTGAGTGTCTTCCGCTGCTTAATTCGCAAATAACTATTTTATTAAAGTCCGCTTGAAACGCTCAAAGATGAAATTCCATGTTAAAAAGTGACAAAAGTTTCACATTTTCCCGTTGTAACAGCTTCCGATGATATTATATGAAAATTCTGATCCTCTGAGAGGATTCCCCGAAACAAAATCAGTTTGTACGCCTAATTTTAATAGAATTGTCCAAACAGTGTCGCTAATATGTTTTCCTTATGCTTTAATTATTTTTTTATCCAAGCGGAGCGCGGGCGGAGCCCGCGCGTAGCGAAGTAGTGTTTTTTTTCATCTCCCAGCACTGAAAATTTTTTTGCCAAGTGGTGTCTGTCTGTGAACATTGTTCTAGAATTCATCTTTTAGCACAATATTAGCGACACTGTTTGGACAATTCTATTAAAATTAGGCGTACAAACTGATTTTGTTTCGGGGAATCCTCTCAGAGGATCAGAATTTTCATATAATATCATCGGAAGCTGTTACAACGGGAAAATGTGAAACTTTTGTCACTTTTTAACATGGAATTTCATCTTTGAGCGTTTCAAGCGGACTTTAATAAAATAGTTATTTGCGAATTAAGCAGCGGAAGACACTCACCGGTTCAACATGTGTATGGTCATTAAACCTCAAAACATTTCAGTAAGTGGTTTAGACAAACACCTCGGAAATGTGAGGGTGACTGGTTTGTAGCTGAAGAGTTTTTTTCTAAAGTGTGTTCTAAATACAAATGACGTACTGGTAATGATGTAATGAGTTGTTCTAATCTTGTTCTTGGAACTCTTGCTGTTCCAAGCTTGTTCTTAGCAAGTCTTGGTGACGAGAACAAAGACTATCAATGAAATCTTTAGAAATAACCTCTGACAACGACGACGATGACGACGACGACGACGATAACAACAACAACAACAAATGACATCGACGACGACGACGACAACAACAACAACAACAACAACAACAACAACAACAACAACAACACGAGAACAACAACAATCACGACAACGAACATGACAACAACACCAACAACTACGACGACAACTACAACGACTGGGTTATGATGACATCACCAATGATTTAAAGGCCGTTAAAAAATCGTTAAATCCTATTTCTTCACTGATTCTTATGAAATTTTAAAGGTAGGTTTGTTGTCCCCAACTTATTTTCACTCCATACTTTTCCAGAAGAAAAACATAATTTTGGCAGTTAAAAACCGTTAAATTTCAATTCTTCACCGATATTTATGAAATTTTGTGGGTAGGTTCGTTGTCCCCAACTGATTTTCACTCTATACTTTTCCAGAAGAAAGACATAATTTTGGCAGTTAAAAAACGTTAAATTTCAATTCTTCACCTATCTTTATGAAATTTAGTGGGTGGGTCCGTTGTCCCAAACTGAATTTTAAGACATACTTTTCCAGACAAAAAACCTTATTTTTGGCAGTTAAAAACCGTTAAATCTCAATTCTTCATCGATATTTATGAAATTTTGTGGGTAGGTTCGTTGTCCCCAACTGATTTTCACTCCATACTTTTCCAGAAGAAAAACATAATTTTGGCAGTTAAAAACCGTTACATTTAAATTTTCACCTATCTTTATGAAATTTAGTGGGTGGGTCCGTTGTCCCAAACTGAATTTCAAGACAAACTATTCCAGTCAAAAAAACTTATTTTTGGCAGTTAAAAACCGTTAAGTCTCAATTCTACACCGATATTTATGACATTTTGTGGGTAGGTTTGTTGTCAGATTTGACATGATGGCAGAATTGAAAGTGTGAGATATCCTGATGTTTCACAATTTATGCTGCATAATTCAGCCCCATAGGCGCTTGAATTTTAGGTGGAGTTGGGTTTTTTTTCAGCCCAAACCAGTAACCCCCACATGGTTTTCATGTCCCTTTCTGAGAGACTTCAAGAAGTTTCAATTTGACGTCATGATTAGCCTGCCGCATTAGCAAGTATGAAAACACGTCATCGATGACACATTTTAAGACAGAGAGAGAGAGAGAGAGAGAGAGAGAGAGAGAGAGAGAGAGAGAGAGAGAGAGAGAGAGAGAGAGAGAGAGAGAGAGAGAGAGAGAGAGAGAGAGAGAGAGAGAGAGAGAGAGAGAGAGAGAGAGAGAGAGAGAGAGAGAGAGAGAGAATCATGTACACACAGATGGACGACTTCGCTTGGGGTATGTACTGCCCGGCAGTACACATTCTACTTTATTTATTTATGTATTTTTTTTATATGTATTTACATTTTTTTTCTTGTTACTGGAATACTTATACTTGTACAGTTTTTGAAAAAAAGAAAAAAATGTTCATTTTGGGTTCACATTTTTTTTTAATCGGGGAAAGGGGTGATGTAATGAATCGCGGTTATGGTGTGTATAGTTGAAGGGATATAACTAGTGCTTTTTGTAATACAAAGAGTTTGTCTGGAGTTGTTTAACTTTGAAAGTGGAAAGTTTTGACAGCTCAGTAAGATTCCATGTTAGCTACGGCCGGGTCAAACTGGTTTCGCGGCACGTGCGTTTACAACTGTGTGAGTTGTTCACATCATAATCGCAACCGCCTGATTTTGTGAGTTGTGCAAGTTGTGATTGTAAACTGCCTGACAATTGAAAGTCATTCGACCTGGGCTCTCGGATGAGAAAACCTGCTCTTGCTTTTGATGTCAACTTTGGAAGAAAACATTTGATCTTGATGTCAACCTTGGAACCGGGAAACATTGCCGGGATGACTTGGACTTTTGTATGGGTGCCGCCATATTGGAAGATGAGGTACTTTGCTAGTTTTGTGTGAACTTGAACATTTCTTTTGTATGCGCGGATATGACTTGTGTACTTGAATAATTTCTGAATTGTATAATTTTCTTGTGCTCGGTTGGTGTGTTTTTGAATATTGTTAGTTTGTTACAGTAGGGTGTTATATTTTGTAACAGGCCGCCCCAGTCTGACTTGTGCGGGGTGGTGCCAGTGTGGCGAGGGTGCGATGGAGGCCGTAAGGTTGAACGCTAGCTACATCGTCACCTCCACATAACGTAAAAGTTATGTTTTGTTTATTTGCTTTCTTGTCCTTGTAAATATGTTCTGACGTTGACAATGAATGAGTGAGTTTCACAAGGTCGTGGACAATGAATGAATGAGTTTCAAAAGGTCATGAATTGATTATTGTAAGCAAGAAAATATTTGAGAATTTGAAGAATGAGTTGATAATTGCTATGTCAGAAACAAACCAATTTGTAGGTTCTAACTAAACCATTGGCTATTGTTTGGAAAGAATGAGTTGGTGAAAGACTACAAATTCTTCTAGTCTTCTCTCTGCTTTCCTAAACTTCTGAGCGGGAGTCAGATGATTGACTGTGTGTGTGCGCACATATAAAGAATCTGGAAGGAGATTAATAAGGATAAATACGGATTTTTTTTATTTCAAATCTCTTACACCCTGTTTGTACTACATCTTTCGACTTTGGGAATTTTGTGGTGTTTAGGGACAGAAAATAATTGGTTTAGTCCTGTTTTATCGGGAAGTTAGCAGAAAAGGGTATACTATCGACATTTGTAAAGCTGAAAAACATTCCCGAGAAGAATTTCAAGTTGTCAGTGTATGCTGTTGTCGATAGAAACATCGCCGCGTGGTACAGATGAGTAAACCGGAACCATCTTTGTTATTGACAATATGCTTTTGGATATTGAGTCAAATGGCCGACTTCCGTAGCATTATGCTTTGATGATCGGAAGAGACCATCCAATCACAGCCCCCGAATTCCCCCACGTGTTCATCAGAATAGCTATATATATAGACTTGTTACACATTTGGTTATTTTAAGGCAGAACATCGCAATGGCGAGGTATCGCTGACTCAGTGAGTACACTCACACAAACACAAACACACACACACATACACACACACACACACATACACACACACATACACAGACATACATACACCATGACCCTCGTCTCGATTCCCCCTCTATGTTACACACAAACACACACACACACACACAAACACTCACTCACACACATACACACACACACTGAAACAGCATGCGCTGTAAAACTGTTACTGCGGAACGCTCCGGATGTAACCTTTTATGGCCTTTCAACCTGGTTAACTGCCGGTAGGTTTCGATCTTCGCAATGTTAAGCTCAAAGAGAATGTTTTGTGTATCATTTCACGGGGTTTGAGGTTGCTGTGTCCCTCATCAGTTATATTGGACTAATTGCAGGTCGCTATAATGTTGTACACCCTTGAGAGCGTACGAAAAGCAGAAAACATCGGCGCGAGTTGCACTTTCGATTCATCGAGGCTCCAGGTTCCTCTCATGGAGTGGTGTGGACACCGAGCCCGTTCTTGACCAACTTCGAGAAGTTGGTGAATGGTTACTTCGAGTTTGTTACTTGAAGTGAAAGCTTAATCATGTTTGTTTGTGTGTGAATTTCGTGCGTTTGGGAAGGGGGTGCAGAAAGTGATGTAGAAAGCTTGATACGGAGCGAGTCGGCAGTGCCGAGCACTCTGCGTTATATTCCTTGTAGTACATAGTAGTAGTAGACTCTATGGAAGTAAGGAGTAAATAAATGAATAAGGAGTAAATAATGATCGACCGGCGATTGGATACAAGCTCCTGTGTGCACGAGTACAGCTTGTCCGTCGTTTTTTCTTTAGTTGTCATGCGGTAACAATGATAGACATAATTCTTTCAAGACAAAACAACTGTCCAATGAAGCCTATTCAAAGACGCAGATCATTATTTTTGATACAGTAACCATGGACACGTTTGATTACTTTCTGAAAGGTAACCTGATAACTAGCACTCGGTTAAAAACGAGTGTGTCCATGAAAAGTGTCCACAAAAACCTCACGCAGATGTTATTAGGCCTATGTAGGCCCTCTATGGGCACCCATAAAACAAGCGGTACGATAAGTAATAGTGGTTGTTGAACCAGACGACTTGATCCTTACTCTTAGATACGGCATGCCAGAGAACAAAGTCTCAAACTGGTACATCAAAATGTTATAGACAGTGATGATGCAGTTTCAAAGCCACACAGAACGGTGCCTACACAGAGGAATCCCCCCCACCCCCCGCCTCTCCCCCGCCTCCGACTTCGCGAAACATATCATGGATGATGCGACCTCACACCTGAACGTTCGCGTGGCGGTTGTGAAAATGTATCTTGCTAAAAGGGGAGGCAACTGCCGCATGCCACACATTAAACGCAAGCCAGCACACATATCGTGATCAGACTGTTCAGTGTGCCTCACATGATTGAAAAAAACCCGGTATTTTGACCCCAATCTATGTGAGTTATGTGAGATAAACAGGGCTGGCTGATGTTCTGCCTTTAGCCGCTCTCGCTACAATGAACTCACCTGCACTGGCCGTGACGAAAACAAGGACAGCACACATCACTGCTTCTTTCTCCATCGATCCAGTTTCGCTCACGCGTCCTCTTCAGTGTAATATTTGGTCTTTCGTCTGGCAAGCTGGGTTGCACATGTTCCTTGTTTAGTGTGGTAATAAACAGGACACCAAACAAAATATACCGGCAGGCTGCACAGACAAACGATCACAGATATGGATTGCTTGACGTCAGTCGCACATCCAAATCGCGATGACGTCATTTTAATATTGGAAAAGAACATAAAAGTATGGTTCGCAGGACCCTGCTTTTTTAAGTCTTGGCCAACATATAACAATTGTTTGACGCTGCTCAGATTTGGATAGACGGGTAATAGCGTGGGGAGCCTGTCCAGAATTATGCTTAGACCCAAAGAAAATGGTTACAGAAAGTGTTTTTGTTGCAACACATTAAGATAGCCTGTCTCAACATTCCCCAAGAGTTATACCGTTGGCACCCTCTGCATAACTTTTTTATGACGGTTTGATTACGTCACATATTAAAACCCTTGTTTTCGTCAGTGACGTTGCAAAAGTCCACGTTACAGCCCTTCATTTTAAGGTTCTTAGTCTACCGTCATCTATAATGCACAATTCCTGAGGCCGGTGGACGGACAAGTGTCAAGGGTATGAGCAGACTAAGAAACGGTATCCATGTCCCACCTCCGTGTCACCACAGTAACACGTAAAAGACCTTGGTCATTCTGCCATTAGTGCAGTTAGATGATTACACCTTAACATGCGCACATCTGGGAAGCGCCACTCTTGTCACAGTTGCTGCAAGCTTTCCCAATTTCCAAGCAATGGGATAATAAAATAATGAAAATGAAATGAACAATGCGTTGTTCGCGTACTGATGATAACAGAAATACGCATTCTTCAATACGACTATACCTCTTCCTATCCGTTAGTCTTCTTCAGCAGAATACTTACGGGAAAAACAAGACTGGCGTTCATTTAAAGTCATATTCAGGTGAACAAAAGAGTGCATAACACAATAGGCCTACCTTTTGAGGAAAACTTGATGGTTACGATGTTTCACATTTCAAAAGACGGAAGAGGCGAGTTGCAGCAGCCAACACCGCGACATTCCCCACATCCAGATGTGGACTCTAGTCCGTGTTTCCTGCAGCTACACCGTTTTGTGTCACAACCACTTTTGCATGTGCAGCGAATTACCTTTAACACGTCGGCTGGTGCTGCCGGCAGATCTGTTGTCACTGGAACAAGGATGCCACGCTCAAGTTTCCAGCCGTAGTCCGTGGGATCCATGGCCACTTTGAATCCCATCCATTGTTGTACCTGCAGGTGCACTGGCATGCTGTGGAATCGGGCAGCTGCTCAGGTGGGTGGCAGAGTGTGAACTTGCACAAACGTCGTTCCAACTGCTACCTTTGAACAGAAGAGTCTGTAGCAAAGTTCATCGAGACCCTCTCTGGATCTACTGTTATAGAGCAGTACTAATGCCTTTTCGCCTGCTGATAGGATATCCTCCAAAGTCGCAAGTGTTTTAGTTTCTTCATCGAGGTTGCTTTTCCGACACCATAGGGCCAAGAGGTTGTGTCGCTGCCGGTAAAGGCGTGGAGAAACAGGAGCAAGTGGCACACGTTGACAAGATTGCAATCAGCTGTTTGATGTTTCATAACTTTGAAGATTTACCAGCGTGTTTGTCTAAAAAAAGGTCGGTCCTATTTACAGTAAAATACATATGTTTAGCTACTGCTGATTATTATCCTCTTGCACATTCCAAGAAAAGAAGTCAACAAGATCATCTTCATTAAAAAAAAGACAAAAAAAGAACAGAGGGGAGCTGAGAAACTAGTTCTATCTGTAGATCACCGTGAAGCTGCACATCAGTGTCCTTATTGCTGCTCAGTGCGTCAACTTGGTTCACATTGAGTTCAGACTCGTAAGGGGTCGAAAGTGTTCCTGTCTGCTCATCTTGTGTGTTTTCATCTCTATTCTTTTCTGTGTCACTTTCGGGCAGTGGCACATGGAATGTGTCAGACAGCAACAGCATGCTTAGTGCTGCGTCAACTAGTATGTGTCCTAGACACGGCACGCAGCACAGCTTTCCCTTGAAGCATGTTGCTCGCTGCGTTTGGTGCGTACACAGTGGACAGCTTTTCATGAAGACCCGTTCTTCCAGCAGGTGGCCAATACACGCCAGGAAACTCATTTCCAGGTGGAATGGTACAAGGCGAAGGACAATGTGTTTAAGGTCGCTGCCATCTGGCTCACTGGCGATGATGTCAAGAGCTGTCCACAATAAGGGTTGGTCAAATGTCAACACAGGTGTCGTGTTGCTGCGCTTTGCCTGAACACAGATGAAAATGCAGGGTAGCAGGGATTCAAGTCGATCATCGGCATAAATGTTATGGATGACAGTCCTTAATGCTCCCCAGCATGTCGTAAGAGGCGACTAACGGATTATGTTGTTAAGAGTTTCTTGTATAGAATATAGTCATGTTTTGTAAAGATTTTGGTCAGGCAGTATGTAGGAAATGTTGAGTCCTTTGTACTGGAAACTTGCCTTCTCCCAGTAAGGTAATATATTGTACTACGTTGCAAGCCCCTGGAGCATATTTTTGATTAGTGCTTTTGTGAACAAGAAACAATTGACAAGTGGCTCTATCCCCTCTCCCCCTTCCCCCGTCGCGATATAACCTTCGTGGTTGAAAACGACGTTAAACACCAAATAAAGAAAAAAAGAAAGAAAGAAAGTTGGAGGGGCCGCCACTTCAAGTACAGCTCTAGAAGATCATGCAAGCATTTGACGCAGTGCAGACAAGATGCACGTGAAGGACAAGAACAAAGCCGTGCTGAAATGCTGCGAACAACAAGAGCCAAGCTGGTTCCACTGCTGCAAAACGACGGCGTGCTGGTTCCAGTCAGCGAGTTTGATCGTGGGCGCCTTGTTTGCAGAAACGTGCCTGGGGTGGTCCTGAAGGTTCACAACGACCTGTACCAAGTTGGCGCCAAGCATGGCATCATAAACACTATGCTCTCCCGCAATCTAATTATCGAGGCCGATTTCCAAATTGTCACTGCTGACCAAGTGAAAGACACGGTCCTACCAATGAGAAGCATCGCTCAGCTTCATTCAAGGCATGGAGGACAAGGGTTCAAAAATATTCTTGCAATGGGAAGTGCGATACAGCCAGATGCACTTGCAAGAAAGCAAGAAACCACTGCCATAGTCACTGCCACCCAAACAATTCATCTTGCAAGAACAAGAGCAAGTAAGCTCAGAAAAACGAGTTGAACTGGAACGTCGTGGGTTTCCCTTTTGTGACCCCAGTCCAAACTGGGATAATGTTTACCTTTTGTAAACTGTAAATGTTTGTAAATGAGGTAGAGGGGTATTTTTGTTTTGCTTTTGTAAAATTTGTTTATTATAATTTGTCATGTAAATGGTACATATGATAGCAGTATGTTTAAATCTTAAGTTTCATTATTGTTACTGGCGTTCAAACAGACTGACTAATGTGTAAAACAGTTAGACCTTAGAATTGATTTGACACATTAGGCAAGGATTTTGCCTATTTTGAAGACATTTTTGCCTAAATTGTACAGTAGTCGTGCCTAAATCGAAACTTTGCCTAATTTCACGACTTAGGCTGCCTAATTTATGCAATAGGCAGCCTAAATCATACACTCATACATTCACAAATTAGGCAAAATTCAACATTGATTTTACAAGTTAGGTACAGCCGTTGC
>NC_090260.1:13406425-13414544 GCF_037325665.1 Littorina saxatilis
TCTCTCCCTTGGGCCCAGGGAGGTGACCAATGCTAGCAGCAAAACCGCTCATTGTAAAAAGTACATCAATAGTTTGTTCACACACTGTAGCAGCTAAATTGGGTGTGGGTTGTGGATCATTGTGTTACACATCAGCAAATAGGAATGAAAAAGTAAACCATTGGTAAATATACAGTGGGTTCTGCCCTTTTATGAGATTTCAGTCAATGTGGACAGTCTGAGAATTCAGTCAATGTGACAAAATGATTTTGTCACGCTTCAATTAAGAAGCATGCTAGTTAAAATGTGTAAAAACAATATGTAACACCAATTATAGAATTGGGAAAGAAATCTTGTCGCAGTTCGCGTCACCCACAATGAAGAGTGGACAAAGTTGTCGATGCCTGATCACTAACTGCAGCAGAAGAGAGTGGACATCCCCCGATCTGTCGCCTTGTCTGCGGAAGCGAATGGCGTCTTCCTATGTGAAGAAAATGAGGAAAAAGAATATATAGATTGTACACAGGTGTATGGGTAAAATTGAACTTGAGCGTGTTAAATTCATAGCTCATAATTCAATCAATCAATCAATGAGGCTTATATCGCACATATTCCGTGGGTACAGTTCTAGGCGCTCTGCAGTGATGCCGTGTGAGATGAAATGTTATACGGCCAGTAGATTGCAGCCATTTCGGCGCATATTTACCTTTCACGGCCTATTATTCCAAGTCACACGGGTATAGGTAGACAATTATTAACTGTGCCTAAGCAATTTTTGCCAGGAAAGACCCTTTTGTCAATCATGGGATCTTAAACGTGCACGCTCAATGTAGTGTACACGGGGTGGGGGGGGGGGGGGGGGGGTTCTGACACCGAAGAGAGTCTGCACACAAAGTTGACTCTGTGAAATAAATTTCCGCCGAACCTGGGATCGAACTCACGCTGACAGCGGCCAACTGAATACAAATCCAGCGCGCTACCAACTGAGCTATGTCTCCAAATTTGCAGAACGTGCACTTGCAATCACCCAAGTAAATTAAATATGCTGACATTTGTAGAACCTGCATTTGCTATCAATTCATTGGTACTTAGTCGCTATGGTGAAAATCTGAAAGAACAAACTAAAACCATACTCAGAACATTTGTGAAACAAAATACTTTTCCAACTCAAGGGAAGTAATCAAAATCACACTCACTAAACCCAGAACGTGCACATGCAATCACCCAAATAAATGAAAAATGCTGAAATTTTTAGAACCTGCATTTGCTATGACCCAAATTAATGAAAAATGCTGAAGTTTGGAGCACAATCATTCGTCAATTAATTGGGATTTACCTGTCAAGGGTGCACAAAGTTGTCGATGCCTGATCACTAACTGCAGCGGAAGAGAGTGGACATCCCCCGATCTGTCGCCTTGTCTGCGGAAGCGAATGGCGTCTTCCTATGTGAAGAAAATGAGGAAAAAGAATATATAGATTGTACACAGGTGTATGGGTAAAATTGAACTTGAGCGTGTTAAATTCATAGCTCATAATTCAATCAATCAATCAATGAGGCTTATATCGCACATATTCCGTGGGTACAGTTCTAGGCGCTCTGCAGTGATGCCGTGTGAGATGAAATTTTATACGGCCAGTAGATTGCAGCCATTTTGGCGCATATTTACCTTTCACGGCCTATTATTCCAAGTCACACGGGTATAGGTAGACAATTATTAACTGTGCCTAAGCAATTTTTGCCAGGAAAGACCCTTTTGTCAATCGTGGGATCTTAAACGTGCACACCCAATGTAGTGTACACGGGGTGGGGGGGGGGGTGTCTGACACCGAAGAGTCTGCACACAAAGTTGACTCTGTGAAATAAATTTCCGCCGAACCTGGGATCGAACTCACGCTGACAGCGGTCAACTGAATACGAATCCAGCGCGCTACCAACTGAGCTATGTCTCCAAATTTGCAGAACGTGCACTTGCAATCACCCAAATAAATTAAATATGCTGACATTTGTAGAACCTGCATTTGCTATCAATTCATTGGTACTTAGTCGCTATGGTGAAAATCTGAAAGAACAAACTAAAACCATACTCAGAACATTTGTGAAACAAAATACTTTTCCAACTCAAGGGAAGTAATCAAAATCACACTCACTAAACCCAGAACGTGCACATGCAATCACCCAAATAAATGAAAAATGCTGAAATTTTTAGAACCTGCATTTGCTATGACCCAAATTAATGAAAAATGCTGATGTTTGGAGCACAATCATTCGTCAATTAATTGGGATTTACCTGTCAAGGGTGCACAAAGTTGTCGATGCCTGATCACTAACTGCAGCGGAAGAGAGTGGACATCCCCCGATCTGTCGCCTTGTCTGCGGAAGCGAATGGCGTCTTCCTATGTGAAGAAAATGAGGAAAAAGAATATATAGATTGTACACAGGTGTATGGGTAAAATTGAACTTGAGCGTGTTAAATTCATAGCTCATAATTCAATCAATCAATCAATGAGGCTTATATCGCGCATATTCCGTGGGTACAGTTCTAGGCGCTCTGCAGTGATGCCGTGTGAGATGAAATTTTATACGGCCAGTAGATTGCAGCCATTTTGGCGCATATTTACCTTTCACGGCCTATTATTCCAAGTCACACGGGTATAGGTAGACAATTATTAACTGTGCCTAAGCAATTTTTGCCAGGAAAGACCCTTTTGTCAATCGTGGGAAATTTAACGTGCACACCCAATGTAGTGTACACGGGGTGGGAGGGGGAGGGGGGGGGAGGGGGGTCTGACACCGAAGAGAGTCTGCACACAAAGTTGACTCTGTGAAATAAATTTCCGCCGAACCTGGGATCGAACTCACGCTGACAGCGGCCGACTGAATACAAATCCAGCGCGCTACCAACTGAGCTATGTCTCCAAATTTGCAGAACGTGCACTTGCAATCACCCAAATAAATTAAAAATGCTGACATTTGTAGAACCTGCATTTGCTATCAATTCATTGGTACTTAGTCGCTATGGTGAAAATCTGAAAGAACAAACTAAAACCATACTCAGAACATTTGTGAAACAAAATACTTTTCCAACTCAAGGGAAGTAATCAAAATCACACTCACTAAACCCAGAACGTGCACATGCAATCACCCAAATAAATGAAAAATGCTGACATTTTTAGAACCTGCATTTGCTATGACCCAAATTAATGAAAAATGCTGAAGTTTGGAGCACAATCATTCGTCAATTAATTGGGATTTACCTGTCAAGGGTGCACAAAGTTGTCGATGCCTGATCACTAACTGCAGCGGAAGAGAGTGGACATCCCCCGATCTGTCGCCTTGTCTGCGGAAGCGAATGGCGTCTTCCTATGTGAAGAAAATGAGGAAAAAGAATATATAGATTGTACACAGGTGTATGGGTAAAATTGAACTTGAGCGTGTTCATAATTCAATCAATCAATCAATGAGGCTTATATCGCGCATATTCCGTGGGTACAGTTCTAGGCGCTCTGCAGTGATGCCGTGTGAGATGAAATTTTATACGGCCAGTAGATTGCAGCCATTTTGGCGCATATTTACCTTTCACGGCCTATTATTCCAAGTCACACGGGTATAGGTAGACAATTATTAACTGTGCCTAAGCAATTTTTGCCAGGAAAGACCCTTTTGTCAATCGTGGGATCTTTAACGTGCACACCCAATGTAGTGTACACGGGGGGGGGGGGGGGGGGGGTTCTGACACCGAAGAGAGTCTGCACACAAACTTGACTCTGTGAAATAAATTTCCGCCGAACATGGGATCGAACTCACGCTGACAGCGGCCAACTGAATACAAATCCAGCGCGCTACCAACTGAGCTATGTCTCCAAATTTGCAGAACGTGCACTTGCAATCACCCAAATAAATTAAAAATGCTGACATTTGTAGAACCTGCATTTGCTATCAATTCATTGGTACTTAGTCGCTATGGTGAAAATCTGAAAGAACAAACAAAAACCATACTCAGAACATTTGTGAAACAAAATACTTTTCCAACTCAAGGGAAGTAATCAAAATCACACTCACTAAACCACCTTGAAGGAGTACACCAAAAACGAAATGAACAAATATGTACGATTTCCAACAATTGAAAGGTTTTAGGCAGCCACTCTTCTGCAAAATCTTGTTAGAGCGTCTTTGCTATTAAATAAACTATTCTCAACGAAAAAGAGATCTACAATGATGTCAAAGTGCCCACAGTCAGTTGCTGACGTAAGCCCACACGACACGTGGCACGGCTTCGAGTCACGAACTCTAAATGCAAATGAAAGGCATCAAAACCAATCTAAATCATAGTCATGGTCATATAAAACCTAGAATATAATCATACTGAGTTGTTATCCTCATATATAAAGAATAAAATTGCTTACTTGTTGTGATTTTACGGGTTTAGCAAGTTTTGACAGAGCTGCCAGCTCTCGGTGCCGGTTCGACAGACGACACGTTCGAAAGCGAGGTCGGAACGTTACAATTTGGGGATCGTACCACAATAGGAACAAAACGAAAGTAAAGATAAATTCTGGTTACAGTACACTGTGGCAGAATGGTTTCGGAACACTTTAAGAAGGAGACTGACTTACCTGTCGAGCTTGTCGATGCCGCTTGTAGTGGCGTCCCGATAAGCTTATTCGGTCTGAGCATAGATGTGTATTGACATGGTCTGAGCCAATGGGACACCCGGTTCTTTAACAGCCAATGGGGAGGCCTTCCGGTCCAGTCGTCTGCTAGAACATGGTGCGTCAGAATGCCGGAAAAAGCCATTTTGCTTCGGAATCGGCTATTCTAACCGGGCGGATCCTCTCCGCCGCCAAATGTTTCTAGAACCCCCAGAGATCGGGGCCCAAATCGGCCGGGTTTGGGAGGAGATAACGATGCAAGGCCCCAAAACGGTCGCGTATTATAATATAGATGGGTGTGCTATTGGTGTTCTTATCGTACGCTTATTATATAAAGTAGCGGTTGTATATAAAGATAGTATTATATTATAATATGAAACCTGTAGCTTGCAAAAAAAAAGTGACACGCTAAACGTGGATGTTGTGAAAAATTAAAATAAAAACTTATCCGTCCCCTCCCAACCCTGCACACATACAAACACACTTGGCCAACCCTACTGTGACTCCCTCCCCCCTCCCCCCTCCCCCAATCCAACCCCGCACATACCCAGCCCCCTGTTTGCCTCCTGCACACAGCGCAGAACAGAATTAGTGTACACGGTAAACAGATTCGAAATAATAGATCAGGTCCGTCTTCATTCCTAGCTTATTCACGAGAAACGCCAGGGACTCGTGTCGTGCACATAACTATACGACCTAGTTTCTGCATACTTGAACGTGTCTGGTCATATTGTTCGAGATTAATAAATCCTTGCCTCGGTTCCGATTACCTCCCATGGATGCAAAAACCATGACCGTTTTTCTTTATTTTTCTCTCTGTTAATTCACCAGTGGCTATGTAACATGTCTTACAGAATTGCACCAGTGTAAGAAATTAAAGTTGTTTTCATTGATTGCAAGCCTGTCACAGCGTATCTGTCAAGGAGACACTGTCCTCAGCAAAAATATATTGTGAATAATGAACATCACGCGGTGATCACGCCTTGTATGGTGTGACACTGCCATGATTTTATTAACTGATATAACCCCACCTGTGGGAGACTATTACACACCAAGTGTGTGTGTGTGTGTGTGTGTGTGTGTGTGTGTGTGTGTGTGTGTGTGTCGTGTGTGTGTGTGTGTGTGTGTGTTTGCCTACATGCGTGAATGTGCGTGTAGGTTTGTGTGTGAACATTAGCGAAAAACAGAGACAGAGATACAAACAGACAAGAGACAGATGAACAGACACACAGACAGAGAGGCACGCAAACATAGTATAAACGCAAAAACAAAGAAAGAGAGAGAGAGAGAGAGAGAGAGAGAGAGAGAGAGAGAGAGAGAGAGAGAGAGAGAGAGAGAGAGAGAGAGAGAGAGAGAGAGAGAGAGAGAGGAGAGAGAGAGAGAGAGAGAGAGAGAGAGAGAGAGAGAGAGAGAGAGAGAGAGAGAGAGAGAGAGAGAGAGCGTTCTCGTGTATGCCAGTACCTTGGCAGATAGGAACACTCCCTTGTTTGTACACCATTGGTCTAAATGTGGGGGTGAGCGTTTACAAGGTACAGTACCCTAGACACAAGTTTTGACCCAAAGTAGGGAGTGGGCGTTTGTTAGATAATGGGCGCTTGCAAGGTAGTTAACGGGACATTTAAGAGATAACAACGTCGCGTTCAGTATACAAATTGTATCCCCCGTAAAAACACGTAAACACCCACTAGTGCAAAAACATGAGTGAACATGTGAGTTTCAGCCCATGAACGATGAAGAAGAAGAAAAAAGTATATTACTTAAAACTAGTTTTAAAAGATACTTCCTATTTGCGTGTTTTGCTTTGTTTTGTTTTAGGCTATTTTGCTTGGCAAATTCCAGACACACGGCTTTTTTAGTCAACAAGTGTTGACACAGTGGTAAATAGAAGAACAAAACAATCAGTAAAAAACGTTGCAAGTTGTTTGCCTTATGTAAGACAGAGAAACTCTTGCAAGAACACGTTTGTAGCCTGAATGCGAATGTAATTAATCGCCACCTGAGACTTTGCTTTGTATTCGCTATCTTTGTTCTAAAGACCAACGCGGTCCGTGTGACCTCGATACGTGTAACACGATCCTCTCAATCCACTGGTGTTCAAACATCACGCGACGATCACGCCATGGTGTGTGTGACACTACCCTACTCTAACGTTTAACCGACTTTATTTTCGTCCATCTAGAACAAATGAATTCTTATGTCATCTCCCCAGTTCCCTAATTTTAGTCAAGGCTTTTCCCTAAATGTATCATATCATAATTAGATAGCGGGAAAATAGTATGTTTGCAAAGAAAACGGATCCACCCTCTGTTACACATGTGTCCAATCTAAGTTACTCTTGATTTTGGTATCGTTGTGTCCCTAAGACTTTGCACTTTCCCTTGATACAAGGCTCACAGTGTACCTATGATGGTTTTGATTTTCTGCTGGAGGAAGTAGATATCAGAAAAATAGTAATTGTGGCTGCCGTTTTCATTTCATATTTTCCAAAATATCTACTTCCTCTTGTAGATAATCAAAACCAAACATATACACGGATACATAAGGATGTAGACCAAATGTTGTGGTGATAACTTCTTATAACTGCCAGGTTTAAATTAGTCACAGTATGTACCTCAATCGGGAAAAAATACTTTATTTGTAAGCGTCTCCAGTATTACACATTAAGCCTAATATTAAAGGAAAGTGCAAAGTCTTAGGAACACAACGGTACCAACATCAAGAGTACTGGTCAAGAAACCACGAAGCAATCAAAAACTGTGACTTTCGTACGTAACTATTACATATACCACATGATAAAAGAATATGCGTTAAATGTCAGTCTGGAGAACTAGGAGACGAGTCAAAGTATAATAAACGATTAGCGCCAAAGAAGGCAACATTAAAAGAAACACATTACCAACAACAACAAATACATTGAATTTAAATACATAAATACAAATACACACGTCTCAAATGAGGATGATGGAGAAAGAGAGAGAGAGAGAGAGAGAGAGAGAGAGAGAGAGAGAGAGAGAGAGAGAGAGAGAGAGAGAGAGAGAGAGAGAAAGAGAGAGAGAGAGAGAGAGAGAGAGAGAAAGAGAGAGAGAGAGAAAGAGAGAGAGAGAGAGAGAGAGAGAGAGAGAGAGGAGAGAGAGAGTGAGAGAGAGAGTGAGAGAGAGAGAGAGAGAGAGAGAGAGAGAGAGAGAGAGAGAGAGAGAGAGAGAGAGAGAGAGAGAGAGAGAGAGAGAGAGAGAGAGAGAGAGAGAGAGAGAGATAACACACACCAAAACAACGCTTGACATTCCGAGGCAAGGATTTGTTAATCTCGAACAATATGTCCAGACACGTTCAAGTATGCAGAAACTAGGTCGTATAGTTATGTGCACGACACGAGTCCCTGGCGTTTCTCGTGAATAAGCTAGGAATGAAGACGGACCTGATCTATTCTTTCGAAGCTGTTTACCGGGTACACTAATTCTTTTCTGCGCTGTGTGCAGGAGGCAAACAGCGG
>NC_090260.1:13414744-13474744 GCF_037325665.1 Littorina saxatilis
CAAGCACTCTCTCGTACAGGTGCACTGAAGTTGTGCAGTGTGGAACTTGCGTTTGGGTGACACCCGTCTGCAGCACATTAAAGTTGGGAGAATGGGACTCCAACTGACTAAGTCTTGCGTCTGCTTTTGCTGTCAGTTCGAGACATTTTGACGAAGCGCACAGGGCGGGGATGTAGCTCAGTCGGTAGCGCGCTGGATTTGGATCCAGTTGGCCGCTGTCCGCGTGAGTTCGTCCCCGCGTTCGGCGAGAGATTTATTTCTCAGAGTCAACTTTGTGTGCAGACTCTCCTCGGTGTCCGAACACCCCCGTGTGGACACGCAAGCACAAGACCAAGTGCGCACGAAAAAGATCCTGTAATCCATCTCAGAGTTCGGTGGGTTATAGAAACACGAAAATACCCAGCATGCTTCCTCCGAAAACGGCGTATGGCTGCCTAAATGGCGGGGTAAAAAAACGGTCATACACGTGAAATTCCACTCGTGCAACAACCACGAGTGTACGTGGGAGTTTCAGCCCACGAACGCAGAAGAAGAAGAAGAAGACGAAGCGCACAAAGTTATGCCACCGAAAAATAAATCTAAAGCCTGCCAAAGTTCAACAAAAGCTGAACACGTTTGGCTATTCAACGGCATCCTGTGCTACATTAGGGTCAACAAGTCGCGTAAGGCGAAAATACAACATTTAGTCAAGTAGCTGTCGAACTCACAGAATGAAACTGAACGCAACGCAATTTTTCAGCAAGACCGTATACTCGTAGCATCGTCAGTCCACCGCTCATGGCAAAGGCAGTGAAATTGACAAGAAGAGCGGTTTAGTAGTTGCGCTTTTCTGTACCTCTCTTCGTTTTAACTTTCTGAGCGTTTTTTTAATCCAAACATATCATATCTATATGTTTTTGGAATCAGGAACCGACAAGGAATAAGATGAAAGTGTTTTTAAATTGATTTCGACAATTTAATTTTGATAATAATTTTTATATTTTTAATTTTCAGAGCTTGTTTTTAATCCAAATATAACATATGTATACGTTTTTGGAATCAGCAAATGACGGAGAATAAGATAAACGTACATTTGGATCGTTTTATAATTTTTTATTTTTTTTTTACAATTTTCAGATTTTTAATGACCAAAGTCATTAATTAGTTTTTAAGCCACCAAGCTGAAATGCAATACCGAAGTCCGGGCTTCGTCGAAGATTACTTGACCAAAATTTCAATCAATTTGGTTGAAAAATGAGAGCGTGACAGTGCCGCCTCAACTTTCACGAAAAGCCGGATATGACGTCATCAAAGACATTCAATAAAAAAAATGAAAAAAACCTATGGGGATATCATACCCAGAAACTCTCATGTCAAATGTCATAAAGATCGGTCCAGTAGTTTAGTCTGAATCGCTCTACACACACACACACACACACGCACATACACCACGACCCTCGTCTCGATTCCCCCCCCTACGTTAATACATTTAGTCAAATCTTGACTAAATGTAAAAACAGGGGGAAACACGGCGAGTGTCATTCTTGAAAATGAAAATATTCTGACGTCCTATTGGAATTTCTGAAAGCGGTCAAATGTCCTATTGATGCTGAAGAGCTAGGACATTTGTGCTATAGGTATGAATTTGTAGCAACATCCCTAGGCCATAACGTAGCTCAGTTCGTAGAGCACTGGACTTGTGAGCCTTGGGTAACGGGTTCGAATCCAAGCAGTAAAAGGAAAGAGAGAATGCTTACTGTCCTTCGCCCGACCGGGTTATCGACTACACACGGAAGGTATTAGGCCAAAAAAAAATAGGTCTGTTTACGGTAACATAGACCCAAAAAATAGGGTCGGTAGGTCGGGATTTTTTTTTTTCTTTTTTTTTCTCCAAAAAACCATATTTTTACGTTATTTTGCCCAAAAAACAAAAGATTTTTTTTTGTGTTTTTTTTCTCCCCCAAATGCCAAAAAAAAGTCTAGGGTCACGCGAAAAAAATAGGGTCGGTCGGGTTACCGTAAACAGACCTATTTTTTTTTTTGGCCTTAGTTCTAGACAAAAACAAAATCACCAGGCGGAAGCATGCATGTGGCAGATGTTACCGTGCTGGTCACAACTGCACCGCTTCTGCTTGTCTGTGTCATTTCAGGGCTGGAATCTAAAGGGCAGAGATGACATTCTTCTTCTTCTTCTGCGTTCATGGGCTGAAACTCCCTCGTACACTCGTGTTTTTGCACGAGTGGAATTTTACGTGTATGACCGTTTTTACCCGGGCCGCCATTAAGGCAGCCATACGCCGCTTTCGGAGGAAGCATGCTGGGCATTTTCGTGTTTCTATATCCCACCGAACTCTGACATGGATTACAGGATCTTTTCCGTGCGCACTTGGTCTTGTGCTTGCGTGTACACACGAAGGGGGTTAAGTCACTAGCAGGTCTGCACATAAGTTGACCTGGGAGATCGGAAAAATCTCCACTCTTAACCCACCAGGCGGCAGCGACCGGGATTCGAACTCACGACCCCCCGATTAAGAGGCCGAGGTCTTACCACCACGCCACTGCGCCCGTCAGAGATGACATTAATTGATGAAGGAAATTAGGCTGAGTTATTTCTGAACGGTGTATATTACGTAATGGTTAATTGGCTTGTTCACAAACCTAATCATCTAAGACCTGGTTAGTGGGAAGGTCCTGTGGTGTTTGAGGGTTACACAAAGTCTATAGAAATACAGAGTAGTTTATGAGCGTTTGGGTCATGAAAGACCTGGGAAGAACTATGAATTTACAGATAATGACAAAATTATAGCCAAAACAACATACCCAAGAGGCAAAGGAAAACCAATGTTGTTTTTCTAATAACCTCATGGACTTGAAATACAAAGGAAAGCCTGATACTTGCATGCTACTGTACACATGTTTAAATCGGAGTCATGCTTAAAGTCCTGCCCTGACAGCTCAGCCTGGATGGCCTGCCCTTGGTCCAGCACACTTGCGGCGTCGGGACTGGCACAACATGCTAGCTATCATCTGAATAAATGTGTATGTATGCTTCTTGTATCTGTTTATTCCTTTCCTTGTAATTGTTAACTCAAAAGATTGAATTCAACATTAAATTCATGGGTATTCATGCAGCATTTTAATTTCTTTTGCCTCTGAGTACATACTATTCAGACTGAAAATATACGCCTTCAATAATGTGTACCTGATGGAAGTATATTTGTTGGTGACGTAATTGTGCTGGTTGCAGGTGATAAACTTTTTCTTTTGAATGTAATCTCAGGCAGTCGCCCAGGGTATGGTGTTGTCAGTGAGGACACGCTTGGGATCACATCTGGAATAAAACATAACAAATTAAGCATGTACATTATTATAAGACAATATTATTTATAAATTAATTGGCTTTAAATTGAAACTTCAAGGTGATCATCTTGGATTGGCTCCTGAACATTACCATATTTAAGCCCCATGGAGTGAAATGAGAAATTATGGAAACATGTCCCACACATAAACTAATTACCTCAAAGAGCTACATGGAAATCTTTAAGTCTTGACGTGATAGAGAGAGTTCATTCTACGTTGAGTACTTTATGTCAAGATTGTTTTATTACATAAGAAAATGAGAAATGGTATTTACTTTTTTTCTGGCATGCTGCACACAGTCCTGAGCCACAGAATGAAATTAATAAATATGCCTTAGTGGAAGAAAAATCCTTTTAGAGACTTAAACATTTTTGTTTTACCTTCTGGAGGTGATACGTCTGAGCTGCTTGAACCTGCTGGTAGTGTCGCATGAGTACTTGGACTTTGTTTGTTTGTTTGTTCGTTCATGGGCTGAAATTCCCACGGCTTTTACGTGTATGACCGTTTTTACCCCGCCATTTAAGCAGCCATACGCCGCTTTCGGAGAAAGCATGCTGGGTATTTTCGTGTTTCTATAACCCACCGAACTCTGACATGGATTACAGGATCTTTTTCGTGCGCACTTGGTCTTGTGCTTGCGTGTACACACGGGGGTGTTCGGACACCGAGGAGAGTCTGCACACAAAGTTGACTCTGAGAAATAAATCTCTCGCCGAACGTGGGGACGAACTCACGCTGACAGCGGCCAACTGGATACAAATCCAGCGCGCTACCGACTGAGCTATATCACCGCCCATGTACTTGGACTTTCAATATCCACACACACACACACACACACACACACACACACACACACACACACACACACACACACACACACACACACACACACACCACACACACACACAAATGAAGACATAAGTAGATGTACACAGAGTTAAATGTTTAACAGGAAAAATATTAACCTGTACCTCCACAGCGGACCGTGTAGCACGTCGGCAGTGGCGGAGCTTTTCTTGCCGCGTGAGCCGGCTCTCAACGTCTTCATCGCTGAGACCCCTGATGCCCTGGCCTTGGAGCTCATTTCGCTTTGCGTTGATGAGCAGCTGCACGTCCTTGGGGTCCCAGGCGAAGATACAACGAGAGAGTCGGGACATGAAGAGCTTGTACTGGGGATGCCTCTCGGAGTTTCAGCCTGCATGATGCAATCCTTTATAAAAAAAAAAATACAGAATGAAAATTGAAATACTGAAAGTGACACATAAGGGTGATCACACTTAACTGTCCTTTCACTTTTTCTTGTACATATATACTTTTTTTGCTCTCTCTTTTTTTCTAAATGGATAACAAGAGAAATTGTCTGTCATTATGAAAGCAGTGTTTGGAATCGAATAACGTTGCCCAGAAAAATTCATACATCAATTAATATCATGCGATTGAACACTTCCCTTCGCATGGATTATCATCTTCATTGTTTTGTAACCCTTCTGTCTTTCTTACAAAAAGTAGAATTAATGTTGAGTGTGTATTGATGCGCCTCGCCAGCGTATGTTCATGTAGCAAATGTTTGGTCACCATCAAAGTTGAACCCCAGTAATCTGACCAATCACATAATATTTTACATTGTAAACCCATCTTGATGATTTTACAATATGTATTTGTCATTCTTGGTTCAATGGTCTCATCCGTCGCGATATAACCTTCGTGGTTGAAAACGACGTTAAACACCAAATAAAGAAAGAATGGTCTCATGAAAATGGCTTAATATTCAGACAAACTCATCATTTGTGCAGTTACTTAATGTGGTTATTCTCCAACTTGATATACACTGCATTTAATTCATGTTGAAGCAGTACACACAGAAGCGACAACCTAAAATCACACTTATACCCGAAATATCAATCAATCAATCAATCAATGAGTCTTATATCGCGCATATTCCGTGGGTACAGTTCTAGGCGCTCTGCAGTGATGCCGTGTGAGATGAAATTTTATACGGCCAGTAGATTGCAGCCATTTCGGCGCATATTTACCTTTCACGGCCTATTATTCCAAGTCACACGGGTATAGGTAGACAATTATTAACTGTGCCTAAGCAATTTTGCCAGGAAAGACCCTTTTGTCAATCGTGGGATCTTTAACGTGCACGCCCAATGTAGTGTACACGGGGGGAGGTTCGGACACCGAAGAGAGTCTGCACACAAAGTTGACTCTGTGAAATAAATTTCCGCCGAACCTTTGATCGAACTCACGCTGACAGCGGCCAACTGAATACAAATCCAGCGCGCTACCAACTGAGCTATATCCCCGCCCCGGGGGCAAAAGAGTGAGTGATACAAAGAAATGAGGAAAACCAACTAACCTCATCATAAAATGCCATCGTCAAGGCGTACGTACACCTGTGGCCATGATTCCCTGAACATGGTGCAAATCTGTGTGCAGCAGTCCATGTCCACATAGAAAACCTCTGGAGGGTCAGCTTTTGCAGCAGCATAGCGTTTCACGATGCCATCCACCATTTTGTTTGAGACCCTTTCTCCCTTCTTTAGCCGTCAGGACGCTGATAAGGACTGTGCCGTGCTCGTTGCCAATGTTTGTGCACCATTCAGCCGTGCCCTTAGCAGCACCCTGCAGCGTCTTGATGATCTGCAAGAACAATTTCCTTCTTGTCTTTATTGTTGCTTAATGACCATAAGCAAATCATTATTCTGGATGACAATCTACTAATGCTGCGTCGCCCAAAACAAATAACGGTTTTGGGTGTGCCGAAAAAAAGAACAGGGCCGGAGTGCTATGTTAATTATGAGCAGTTCTTCCACACCCATTTAAAAAATATGACACTACCAGCATGTTCCCGCATATTGAGCCAGAATTATTTGTTTTAGCAAATCGACGTTGCAGTTCTCTCTCTATCTCTCTCTCTCTCTCTCTCTCTCTCTCTCTCTCTCTCTCTCTCTCTCTCTCTCTCTCTCTCTCTCACCGCTTCGGCCAACTCATAATCTACACTCAGCTCTTTTCACCCCAGCAGATTATGTGTATTCTTTGTTGTTTTCTTTATTTCTTCAATGTTAAAATGCTTGTAGATCGTTAGCCAAACGTGAGTTCGACTTTTATACCGCAGAATATCTCCATCGTTTTGCTGAAGAAAGTAGTCCCGGAGTCAACGATAAATATGCAGATGACCTCTATAAATTATTCAATTGTACTCTGAGATCAAAGACAATGACCAATGACAGGTGAGAAGCGCAGGGATTTTTTTTTATGCACATATTCAAGGCGCAGGGATTTATTTATGATGGTAACCATAGATTATCCAGAATAATCACCTCCTCAGCTAACAGAGACAAAGAGGCAGGTCATGGGATAAGCGTGTTTAGGTGGTATCAGCCATCTGTACTTATGGCAGAATGACCGAGAATTACGAGAATATCAAGCATGCATCCACCAACATCGGTCATACACATAAAAATCAATTTATGCAAAAACATGAGTGTACAGGGAACGTTAATCTCATGAACGCAGAAGAACAAGAACAAGAAAAAGAAGGAGAAGAGTTTTTTTTGAAATAATAAAGCTCTTGTATTCTTAAGACCTCCGCAACTCCCCCCCCCCCTCCTACCCCCCACTCCATCTGCCGCCGACAATAAAGAAGAAAGAAGAAAGCTAATGCGCGGGAATAACTTCATCATTATCAAATAAAAACAAGAGGCGAAGCCTTCAAGGCTCACGTAAGAAATCGACAAACAGTAACACAAACTCGATCACTCCGTCACACATACACACACACACACACACACACACACACACACAGACACAAACACACACAAACACACACACACACACACACACAGTAAGCATAGGTGAAACTGTGCAAGAAAGCGAGACCCTGGATCTGCCAAGTAGTCTCGGCCCGCTCACAATAACAATGACCGAGACTTTCAGTAATTCCTTTGCGTGACGTCTAACCCTCTTACGTCATAATGTGACGTCTTCAAATAGTTTCTATCACACACGTCGAACACTTTTGATCGAGACTGACGTAATCCATAGACTCGGAAATGTTCAAGTTTCTATCACATACGCACGCACGCACAGACAGACAAAGTTTACCAACGCATAGGCTACACTTACGTGAGCCAATAAAACAAGTCGCGTAAGACGAAATTACTACATTTAGTCAAGCTGTCGAACTCACGGAATGAAACTGAACGCAATGCAACGCAGCAAGACCGAATACTCGTAGCATCGTCAGTCCACCGCGCACGGCAAAGGCAGTGAAATTGACAAGAAGAGCGGGGTAGTACTTGCGCTGAGAAGGATAGCACGCTTTTCTGTACCTCTCTTCGTTTTAACTTTCTGAGCGTGTTTTTAATCCAAACATATCATATCTATATGTTTTTGGAATCAGGAACCGACAAGGAATAAGATGAAAGTGTCTTTAAATTGATTTCGATAATTTAATTTTGATCATAATTTTTATATATTTATTATTCAGAGCTTGTTTTTAATCCAAATATAACATATTTATATGTTTTTGGAATCAGCAAATGATGGAGAATAAGATGAACGTAAATTTGAATCGTTTTATAATTATTTTTTTTTTTACAATTTTCAGATTTTTAATGACCAAAGTCATTAATTAATTTTTAAGCCACCAAACTGAAATGCAATACCGAAGTCCGGGCTTTGTCGAAGATTACTTGACCAAAATTTCAACCAATTTGGTTGAAAAATGAGAGCGTGACAGTGCCGCCTCAACTTTCACGAAAAGCCGGATATGACGTCATCAAAGACATTTATCAAAAAAACGAAAAAAACTTTCGGGGATATCAATCCCAGGAACTCTCATGTCAAATGTCATAAAGATCGGTCCAGTAGTTTGGTCTGAATCGCTCTACACACACACACACACACATACAGACACACACACACACATACACACACACACACACACACACACACATACAGACACACACACACACACATACACCACGACCCTCGTCTCGATTCTCCCCTCTACGTTAAAACATTTAGTCAAAACTTGACTAAATGTAAAAAGGGTTTTCTTTCTAATAACGCAGAATATATAACAGTAATTTTCTACACACGAGGAAGTAATAACATATATTTATTGACAATAAATGTCACTAAGTTAGGTTTGATAACGAGGCAAAAATGAAATAAAAATGGTGAAAAAGATCGTGCTTTTGGTATCAGCTGCATTGTGACTGGACCGGTCGTGCTCAACCTGGTCTTGGGGACTTGACAGACTTACTGCGTTTAACCAGCTCCTGCATAGTTGTGCGTGACACTTCACGCTATCAGTTGGTGAGTGTGTCTGCCGTGATTCTATGTCCGTTGTGTGTGTGTGTGTGTGTGTGTGTGTGTGTGTGTGTGTGTGTGTGTGTCTGTGTGTGTGTGTGTGTGTGCGTGCGTGTGTGTGTGTGTTGGTTGATTGGTGTGTTAGTTTGTTGGTTATTACTCGTTATTGTCTCTTAAGCTGATATTACTATCCTAAACCGGTGTGTATGTGCATACGTGCCTGTGTTTTTGTGAGTGTAAGTGTGTGTGTGTGTGTGCGTACGTGCGTATGTGTTTGTGTGTGTTAGTGTGAGTGTGTGTGTGTTTTGTTTTGTTTTGTCCCCCACCCCCTCGCGTTTCATACGAAGAAGAGTGTGTCACATGTTTTGCTCTTCCAATAAATGTGTCATCTATAAAACAATGTGTCTCACGTTTCGCTCTTCCAATAAATGTGCAATGTCTAAAACAATTATCTACACAAAAATCATCTCGCTCTTCCGGTAAATTTGACATGCATAAATCAATCATCTACAAAACAATCTTTGCGCTCTTCTAGTAAATGTGCTATAGATATATGTAAGACAATCATCGATACAACAGTTGTTTTCGCTCTTCCTGTAACAGTTATGTGCCATGCGCAGAACAATCTTTTTTTTTAACAAACTTGTTTCGCCATTCCAGTAAATGTGCCATGTATAAAACAACCATCTACATCACAATCTTCACCCTGTCCACCCCAGGGGCTCACATCCACGTCGGACATCGGACATACACGGATATTTTTTTTCCAAATGTCCCATAGATTTTTCATGCATGAGGACATATGTCCTATTGTTTTAGTCACAAAGTGGTCATTGCCCGATTATGCTTTCATTTGATCCGTACATTGTCAGTACTTTCCAATTTACAGTAGTTTGATTTGCTATTTTATCGATGTTTTGCAAAGCGATGTGTCTCTCCAAGCAGACGAAACTTGGGAAGACTTTATGTGCTTTTTATAGAGAAGAGCTTCCAAGGGTCGCCACTCTGAATGCTCCTTCGCAGTTTTTTCTTCCGAAAAAGCAACATGCCGCCGAAAAAAATTTCCTATTGACTTATTTTTGTGCAGGACAAATATCCTATTTTTATTGACATTTGTCCTATGCCACCTGTCACGGATGTGAGCCCCTGCATTCCAGTATTTGTGCCATGTTTAAAACAACCATCTACAAGACAATCTTCTCCCTGTCCATTCCAGGCGGATGCAGGGCGGAATCATGTTTTGGCTGACAGCTCTGCTGTGTGCCATCCTCCTCGCGCAGTCTGCTCAAGGTATTACTCTCAGCATTATCTTTCCTTCCTACTGATGTTGTGGGTTTTTTTCCCGTGAAAATACACGATCATGCAGTCGTCGGCAACATGATCACGTAGCTGCAGACAATGAAGAGCAACATCCTTAAAAGTAGGCATCAACCTTAAAAATAAAAATATGCTGATTTCAAACTCATTTTTTTTCTGTTAATTAAGAACACACACAGACACACGCTGACAGTGGATGCTTACAATAGCAATTTGTTGCAAAGAAATACGATTAGTGGGTTGAATGAGTCGTTTGTTCTGCTCTTGCTGCTTTCATCTAATTGCGTTCAATTTTCTTTCATAAATGTAGGTGGAAGTGTTGGCAAATGTGTTGGAGGTAGTCGTCGTTTTCGTCATCTGTTTGCAGATAAGATAAGATAAAATAAGATAAGATAAGATAAGATAAGCTGTTAATGTACATTTGTGACCCTCCACCACGGAATGAGTCGCATGTCACCTTTGCATGATTTTCATATTTTTACATTGTCATAAAGAGTTTTTTATGCTCTATCCAGTGGTGAAAACCGTTTTAGAAAAGAGCGAAAACTGTTCGAGTTATAAGCCTGTGACTAAGGTGACCCTCACACTGTTACCAGAAACCCACCGGACTTATATCAAGCCATAGACCAAATAGCCTGGACCGCCAACTCGTCACGTGACCCTTCGAGGTTACGACGCTCGACTTTCAGGGGCGCTTAGCGTCCGGTTTGAAAGGCCAGCGATTCGAAGACAGTGAAAAGAAAGCACGCTCCAGTTATTTGTGACAATGGGAGGTGACAATGAACTGGATTTTCCAAAACTCCAAACTAAACTTAACAAAACTCATCGAAAAACATGTTCCATATGCAATTTAGCTGAGTTTATTTTAGCATTTTCAGAACTTACCTCGGCAACTTCGTCCATGTTTACAATCGACACCGGATGTGACATCCCCCTGATTTCTGAAAGGCCATGTAAGCGTAGGTTCCTAAATGCGAGAGGCCGCTACCTCGTAATAGAGAGAAAGAGCGGAGAGAGAGCTTGTTGGCGGTCCAGGATAAATGGTCTATGATCAAGCCTAGCGCAGAACCGCGCGAGGTGACATGCGACTCATCTCGTGGTGGAGGGTCACATTTTCCTTTTGCTCAAACATTGACATTTTTTCTCCTGGCACCTGAGAAAATAACAAGCATCGGAATGAACAAGCGATTTTCATCCTCAAAAATCGGACGTCATTATAATCGTTTGTTCATTCCAATTCTTGTTATTCTCTCAGGTGCCAGGAGATTGGTTCCGTACAACTCTCGCTTACTCCATTACGCATATAGTATGCATTTTGAGCGCTTACTTCCCTTTGGTCATGTGATCTCTAAATAGCGCTCTGCCTCATTTGTTGAAGATTTTCTTTTAGAGAATGGAGAAAAGCGCGCTTTCCTGTGTAGGTCAATCACCAAGGACGTTAGACGTGACAGAGAGTTGCTATGTGTATGTCTGCAGGCACTGCATGTGGTTCCCAAGCAACCAACTCCGGCATCTCTGACGATGACTTGACCCCAGTTGACCCGGCCCACCGTGCTTGCTGCGGACCCCAGCCCTACGACAACACGACTCAGTTCTGCTGTGGAGGCAAAGTGGAAGCCAAGGGGCGCAAGAAAGGCTGTTGTGGAGACAACATCTACAACCCAAAGAAACATTTCTGCTGCGGAGTTACACTGAAAGCAGCGAAGGGCTACGAAGGTTGTTGCGGCAATCAAACCTACAACCCGGGTTCACACATCTGCTGTGAAGGCCAAATCAAACGAGGTACAATACATGTAGCTCATTATTTAAAACGCGCTCATGTTAAAGTTGATCTTAGTAGTGTATAATTATATGAATGTTATGCTTTTTACATTCAGTCAAGTTTTGACTACATGTTTTAACATAGACGGGGAATCGAGACGAGGGTCGTGGTGTATGTGTGTATGTGCGTGCGTGTGTGCGTGTGTGTGTGTGTGTAGAGCGATTCAGAGAAAACTACTGGACCAACCTTCATGAAACTTCACACGAGAATTCCTGGGTATGATTTCCCGGACATTTTGTTCATTTTTTCGATAAATGTCTTTGATAACGTCATATCCGGCTTTTTGTGAAAGTTGAGGCCGCACTGTCACGCCCTCATTTTTTAATCAAATTGATTGAAATTTTGGTCAAACAATCTTCGACGAAGGCCGGACTTTGGTATTGCATTTCAGCGTGGAAACCTAAAAATTAATTAATGAGTTTGGTCATTATAAATCTAAAAATTGTAATTAAAAAAAAATTCTAAAACGGTCCAGAATAAATTTCATCTTATTCTTCATCATTGTCTGATTACAAAAACATATAAATATGTCATATTTGGATTGAAAACCAGCTCTGAAAATTAAATATATGAAAATTATGATTAAAATTACATTTCCGGAATCGATTTAAAAACAATTTCATCTTATTCCTTGTCGGTTCCTGATTCCAAAAGCATATAGATATGATATATTTGAATTATAAACAAGCTCAGAAAGTTAAAAAGAACAGAGATACAGAAAAGCGTGCTATCCTCCTCAGCGCAACCACTACCCCACTATTCTGGCTAGTCAATTTCCCTGCCTTTGCCACGAGCGGTGGACTGACGATGCTACGAGTATACGGTCTTGCTGAAAAACTGCAGTGTGTTTAGTTTAATTCTGTGAGTTCGACAGCTTGAATAAATGTTGTATTTTCGCCTTACGCGACTTGTTGGTCGTTGTCTTCGTGTAATGCGGTGTGGTGCCAAAAGAACAAGAAGGGCAAAGCCCATACGACTCACATGCTTGACCTTGAACTAAACCTAGCAATGACATCATACACTAAGAACTGCTTTACACATTTTTCCTACCAAAATGCATGTGACCTTGACCCAAGGTCAAGGTCATCCAAGGTCATGCAACACAAAGCTGTTAATTCAAGACATAGGAAGTACAATGGTGCTTATTGGCTCTTTCTACCATGAGATATGGTCACTTTTAGTGGTTCACTACCTTATTTTGGTCACATTTCATAAGGGTCAAAGTGACCTTGACCTTGATCATATGTGACCAAATGTGTCTCATGATGAAAGCATAACATGTGCCCCACATAATTTTTAAGTTTGAAACAGTTATCTTCCATAGTTCAGGGTCAAGGTCACTTCAAAATATGTATACAATCCAACTTTGAAGAGCTCCTGTGACCTTGACCTTGAAGCAAGGTAAACCAAACTGGTATCAAAAGATGGGGCTTACTTTGCCCTATATATCATATATAGGTGAGGTATTCAATCTCAAAAACTTCAGAGAAAATGTGAAAAATGTGAAAAATAGCTGTTTTTTAGGCAACATTTATGGCCCCTGCGACCTTGACCTTGAAGCAAGGTCAAGATGCTATGTATGTTTTTTGGGGCCTTGTCATCATACACCATCTTGCCAAATTTGGTACTGATAGACTGAATAGTGTCCAAGAAATATCCAACGTTAAAGTTTTCCGGACGGACGTCCGGACGTCCGGACGGACGGACGGACGACTCGGGTGAGTACATAGACTCACTTTTGCTTCGCATGTGAGTCAAAAAAGTCCATGTTAATATACAATGACAAAAGACAACAGTTTTTTTAAATCTTATCTTATCTCATTGTATCGTATCGTATCGTACCTTACCTTACATTACCTTACCTTACCTTACTTTATCTTGCCATACCTTATCTTATCTTATCTTATCTTATCTTAAATATATTATCTTATGTTTTCAGGCGGAACTCAGTATTATGGTTGCTGTGGAGTTGAAGTCTTTGATTCTTTCTCACACATTTGTTGCAACGGGACGGTCCAGCCGAAGGGAAACAATGCCAGATGCTGTGGAGACGAAAAGTACGACTCGGTAACACACACGTGTTGTGACGGCAGGGTCAAGCCTGGCGGAAGGTACTACAGCTGCTGCGGAACGGAGGTCTTCCACAACTGGGCAAGTGTGTGCTGCAATGGCACGCTTCACGAAAGGGGAACCCACAACGGCTGTTGCGGGAATAAACCCTACAATTACAACACACACGCCTGCTGCGGGAATAAACCCTACAACTCCGACACACACGTCTGCTGCGGAGGCGCCATCAAGTCTGGTGTTGGTTCCGACACTAGTTGCTGTGGAACTGAGAGCTACAATGACTTGACGCACATCTGTTGCAATGGCGTCCTTGGCAAAAAGGCAAGCAACAACAGTGTACAACAGATATGTTGCAACGGTTTTCTCCGGGAAGCGGGAATCTACGACAGATGTTGCGGAAATGACATCTACAACCAATACACACACACCTGCTGCAAGGGAAAGGTCCAACCAGGCGGGTCAAACCAGGCTTGTTGCGGATCTCGGGTCTACGATCACCGAACACAACAATGCTGCCAAAATAAAGTTTACAACACTGCGACGCACACTTGCTGCAGAGGAGAGCTGCACGCGAAGAGGGCGAGTCATAAGTGTTGTGGAACCGAGACGTACAATGATATAACACATCTCTGCTGCTATGGCGTACTTCGCGAAAGGGGAATAAACGACTCTTGTTGCGGAACCCAGGCCTACAACAAGGCGACACAAACCTGCTGTAGAAACAACATCCAGCCACGCGGCGCTTACCTGTCCTGCTGCGGAACTCAGTCGTATGACCGCAACACGCAGCTATGTTGCGGAGGCACAGTCCAACGACTGTCATTCTACCTGGGCTGCTGTGGGGGACAGACCTACCCCATCTTGACACACACCTGCTGTGCCGGAGTGATTCAAAAAGGCGCGTCGCAGCACTGCTGCGGAACTCAAGCCTATCTTTCCTACTACGCACACCAGTGCTGCTACGACACGCTGCAAGCGAGAGGGACCAACTCCGCGTGTTGTGGACTCAAACCCTACAACCGCCAGACTCACAGCTGCTGCAACGGGCAAGTCATGCCTGGCGGACCGTATCCGTATCATCGTTGCTGTGGCAACACGTCCTATGACTACAAGACACAACTTTGCTGTGCAGGCACGCCTCGAGAGAAGGGAACGCATGGCTCTTGCTGTGGAAATCAGACCTACAACTCCGACACACACACCTGCTGCAGCGGAACGATCCAACCAGGCGGAACCTTTCATAGCTGTTGCGGAACGGAGACCTACCATGAGCAGACACAGAGTTGTTGCGGATACCAAGTCTACAACAGCACCACACACACTTGCTGCAAGGGCAAGCTCCAAGCGGGGGGAACGAACCATGGCTGCTGCGGAACTGAAGTCTACGATTCCAGGTCACACCTTTGTTGCCTCGACACGCTTGGAGAGAGGGGTCCAAACACTGAATGTTGCGGAACTCAGGCCTACAATACAACGACGCACACCTGCTGTGGAGGCCAAGTCATGTCCGGAGGGAGACATCACGGCTGCTGCGGGGCTGCAGTCTACGATATCAGGACCCAACTTTGCTGTGGAGGTGCGCCGCGTGACAAGGGGACTCACGACGATTGCTGTGGAATCCAAACCTACAACTCCACGACGCACACCTGTTGCTACGGTCAAATCCTGCCAGGTGGCACGTACCACAGGTGTTGTGGCATTGGGACTTACAACATCGCCACGTATATCTGTTGCTACGGTAACATCGTGCCAGGAAGTCCCTACCACAAGTGTTGCGGAATCAAGCCGTACCGCCCCAAGTCACAAATATGCTGCCAGGGCACCCCCCATCACAAAGAAAACCGCCGCACAAGTTGTTGTGGAAACCAGCTCTCGCAAGGCGGCTGCTGCTTCAACCAGCTCTACAGCTCAGCAACGCACGTTTGCTGCGGAGGCAAACTCACGGCATCAGAAGGCGACAGGAGCCAGCGCTGCTGTGGGATGCAGATCTACAACGACACGACACACATGTGCTGTCGTTCCGAGACACACGAAAGGGGAACGAGCAATAGCTGCTGCGGAACCACGCCGTACAACACAACGACACACCTATGTTGTGACTACACCCCGCACGAAAAGGGAAGCAACGATAGCTGCTGCATGAATCAGCCCTTCACCAGACAGAACCACACGTGTTGTGGAGGTAAAGTCTACCCAGGCGCGACGGCACACACGTCTTGCTGTGCAGGTAAAGTTCAGCCAGGCGGGACGGGACACGGGTGTTGTGGAGCCACGGCCTACAGCTACGAGACACAGACCTGTTGTGAAGGACGGGTGTATCCAGGTGGGAGGTATCATCGATGCTGCAGAAACCAGGTGTTCAACTCCACAACACACACCTGTTGTTGGGGCTCTGGTCAGGTCATTCCAGGTGGGACGAGACGTTACTGCTGTGGCAACCAAATCTACGACAGGACCGTGCACACCTGTTGTCAAGACACCCCCGTGCCTGGGGGGTTGTATTACTACCGTTGCTGTGGAAACAGCACCTATGACTACAGAACCCAGTTCTGCTGCGGTGGTAACCAAGTCTTCACCAGGAGGTACCAAGGTTGTTGTGGGTCTGAGCTCTACAGTCCCCGGACACACACCTGCTGTGACGGGCAGTTGAAACCAGGCGGGTCGTATTATAGGTGTTGCGGATCTGAGGTGTACCACTACCACAACTACAGCTGCTGTCAATCTGTTAGACGCAGGGGAGGCAGAAAGAACCCAGACCCTCAAGTCTACAACTGGAGGACTCACAGCTGCTGTGCGGGGGTAGAGGTTCGCCCAGGTGGAACGTTCCACGCCTGTTGTGGAAATGGGACGTACAACTACAAGACACACACCTGTTGCGACTCGGGTCACACCCTTCCATCTCCGGGTGGGAGCAGCTACAACTGCTGTGGGAACCAGACCCACTACTACTACAACAGCACTTGTTGTCAAGGCAACGTTCTTCCTGGGTATTCCAATAACCATCGCTGCTGTGGAACCAGGACCTATGACTACAAAACGCAAAGCTGTTGCGGAACCCAAGTCTACGACCCGACGACAAAGAGCTGTTGTGGAGATGAGCTCTACAGTCGTGCCACACACACCTGTTGCCAGGGAGCTGTTCAACCAGGCGGAACGAGCCATGCCTGCTGTGGCAGTCAGGCGTACGATGACCTGACAAGTCGATGTTGCAACGGTCAGGTCCTAACCGGTACCGGTAGCTGCCCAGCGTAGCCTGCCATCGGACAGCCACACTACCAGGTCTTAGCTGTTCTCCGGTGGACATTCGAGCAAAAGGACAGAGCCGACGTAAGGCCATGGCGATGAACTACAAGCAAAATATAGCAACTTTGATAGATATATAGGGAATTCTACAAAACCTTGCTAAACTATGTTGTAATTCTTAAATCTATTTATTCTTTAGCCAAAATGGTAAAGCTTATTCATAAATTGAACTTGTAGCATCAAGTAAATAAAGTATGTGTCAGCAGTCTTACATGAGGACAGGCACAATACTGAGCAACGAAATGCTGACATGAGCATCAAAAATAAAAAATGCTCAGATGGAAAAGTCTATGATTGTAATGGGAGCTAAAACACAGCTTTACCGGAAATAAAAGTCAAAACATAATTGCCTTCATGTCTCTTTCCTTTATTGATCGTCAATCATAGGTATGCATGGACAATGATGTAAGTACTTGGTGGACACCAACTGCAAGATATTTCTATCAAGTTAAAACTTTTGGAATCTTTGATTTTGTCTAGTGTTTGAGTTACATTTTATCCATAAAATCCAGCCAGACAGCACCTACATTTTGTGTAAATCAATTGAGCAAGAAATAGTTGTTGTGAAGACACCATTACTTACATCATTTGGCAAGTCCATCACTTTTGTACAAGAACAAGATTAGGCAGCATTGTAATGCTGCTGATTTAATTGATCACCTTTCTGGTAGACCATGCAACACAACTGAAAACAAAAGTGAAGGCCTGAAAATAATATGGCAAGTGAATCAGATGTAGCGTAAGTTATGAAGACACAAAGCGTAAGTTATGAAGACACCAAAATTGTGAAGTCTGTTATGCTTGAATTCTAGTACTCTTGAAATCTAGTCTGGTGTGTAAGAGGTTCCTGATACAGTTTGAAATGATCAAATCATACTTGAATATTCAACAATGGCAAATATTCACAGTTACAGGCAAAGTCTGAAAATTATTACGTAAGTTATTTTTGACACCTGAATTGTTGTGTCCAACATTACCAACATCATCAATTATCATCGTTTCACAACTGATTATTTTTCTTATTCGCTTGTTTTCTTTTTCTGTTTTCTGTAGAAGATAACATACGTAAACATGTTTTGATTTACATTGTATCTGCCATCTACCACAATGAACTGAATTGCTGATTGCGTTGGTTCGAGTGACACGAAACGAAAATGGTGTCAGAAATACGAACGTAATCTAAAACAAGCCACACTATTAAAATGCAGGAAAATGTAACTAAAATTTCCCCTTCGGAGCTTTCTTTATACAAACTCGAAGAAACTTTAAGTCAATCACAAAAATATCAACTTTGGTTCAAGAAAAGGTTAAATTTTCCTGACGTTCGTATTGAAAGACACCAAGAAATGTCGGCAGAGTGGCGAGAATGACGAACGAAATCCACTAAGTTCAGCATCAATTTAAACAAATGCTGGTGATTTTGGATAAAACAGGAACAAAAGTAGTTGCCTGTTGGGTAACTCAGCAAAATCAATTAGGGATCGATGATTCTTGAAGTTCGTCTGTCTGAAAAACTCTTGAGATGTCGTAAGTTTGCGCGAAACGCCAAAGACACGAACAACTTCCAGGTCAAAATACCTCCTCTCAATGCATTGTGGTAAAGGTGAAGGCCATTTATTCGTAATCTGTGGAAATTTCCGCAGTGCATTGAGTCGATTGACATTCGTTCGTGTGCCTGTGTCGACTTCGCGTTAGATTTTGGAAGTGCAAAAACGTAAGTAACGCAGTGACGCAAAACGTCGGATATTGCCTTTCACACATTCTTTCACAACCCTAGGTCTTCTGATTGCTTTTATTTGTGCTAGATTGTGTCATTTTATTCAGTAACTTCCAATTATCAGTGGAAATATCAAGTTGCATGTGAAAGATATGATGATGGTATGGACTTCGATCAGCGTGTGAAGTGAGACACGAAGCATTACTTACAGAATGCAATTTTTTCGTCCACGCTAACGACACATTATACGGTAAAGAAAAAAAAATGAGCATATCTAATTGTTAAATACACTTAGTTTGACCAAAATAAATACAAACATGACACTACAAACTGCTTCACTTACCATTGTGCTTTCTCAAACAAGATCACTCATTTTTGTCAGGTTTCAGTGGCCATTTTAAGTTGTATTTTCAATGGAAAATAATCAAAAACAAAATAACCATCAACAGAAAAAATAATCTGTAAAATGATATTAATTCTTTATTCTCTCTTTAATCACAATACAACAACATTAACAACCAGAAGAAAACAGTTCTTTGCAAAAAAAAATCCAGAAAGTGGCTACCATTCATTTTGTACTTTTTGCTCAGTATTGTGCCTGACCTCACATGCGTCTTGTTTCATTTGACAGGTCTAATTTAAATCATGCCTCATAATCATGGTCAAAAGGGAAATCAGTAAAGTGGTTGGTAAAGACATTAATTTGTGTGTTTTTTTCTTTACATTCAGTCAGTCATATGTTTATAGATAGACTGCGTTATGGGGTACATGTGTGTGTGTCTGTCTGTCTGTGTGTGCCTGCCTGTATGCGTGCTTGTGTCTGTGTGCATGTGCTCGCAAGCACGCTCAAATATGCATTACAACACTCTTCGCCTTTTGTGTCAATTGTGTGGTCCCTCGCTTACATTCAAACATGAACAAACAAATGTTCAACAAATCAAATCTGTATTAAAAATCAATACTTGATATCACAGTGTGTGTTCGTAAGTTGTAAAATCTGAGGAGAAAAATGTACACATTCAAAGGGAAGAGAAAATACCGCAAAACACCAATAAAATGGATCAATGTTCAGCTGTAGCTTGCACATAACGCAAGTGACATTTGAGATTCTCTATCACTCTAGCGTGTTAGCAGGAAATGAATTTAGTGTTACACTCTTGAGTTGGTAGCACATTTCTTCAAATGTCATTGAGGTCTTTAAGTATTTCAAATGTTCTAAAGTTTTCAATTACCGTATTTGACGGATTACAAGACGCACCGTTTTATAAGCCGCACCCCCGACTTTTGACAAAAACATTGGGACGAGCCACGTATAGGCCGCGTCACTATATTAGCCGCCGTCGAAAAAAATATAATCAGATCGTGTCAATCAATCAAAACAACCAGGCAAACAAAAGTACGGTATTTGGCGAAATCGGCTCCGAGAAAAAACAAGTGAAACAAAGAAGAAAAGTGAAAAAGTTTGAAGAAAAATATCACACACACACAATTTGTAACCAACACACACATGTAGTCCCGCCCGGAATAAGCTTTTTTGGGATGATTTACGACTTTTGCGCACATTTCGAGCAGATGAAAACACAACATGGCGGCTCTCGCTCCTCCAACTATCGCGAGACACAAAAAAACGGAATCTCGCACACGCGAGATCCTGATACATCCGGTGTTTCTCTGTACGCTATCTTGTCACAACGACTTGTAGACAAACGAAGATTCGCGAAAGAAAGAGAAAAGCGCCGAGTCTTGAGTAGAGAGCTAATAAAGTACCAGTAATCGCTAATCGAGCGAAATGAAAATCCGCGGCGACTTCCATTATGTGAATGCTATTCAAGTTTAGGTAACATTTTAGCCGCATCTTTTTATAAGCCGCAATGCGATTTTTTTGTGTTAAAAGTCGCGGCTTGTAGTCCGTCAAATACGGTAACAAATTAGGAAGGTAACTCGATCGTTTCCCAACAAAACAAAAACTTGATTTGCATTTTTTTCTTTCATATTTTCTTTCATTAGTGGTTCCTTGACATAGAATTCAGAAAACTCCTGTGTGATGGTTCTTGGAGCAAATTCCTTAATTTATGTGAGATCGTCTTCTTCTTCTTGTTCTTCTGTGTTCGTGGGCTGAAACTCTCACGTACACTCGTGTTTTTGCATGAGTGGAATTTTACGTGTATGACCGTTTTTACCCCGCCATTTAGGCCAGAGAAAGCATGCTGGGTATTTTCGTGTCCAACGACCTCTGACATGGATTACAGGATCTTTTCCGTGCGCACTTGGTCTTGTGCTTGCGTGTACACACGGGGGGTGTTCGGACACCGATGAGAGTCTGCACACAAAGTTGACTCTGAGAAATAAATCTCTCGCCTAACGTGGGGACGAACTCACGCTGACAGCGGCCAACTGGATACAAATCCAGCGCGCTACCGACTGAGCTACATCCCCGCCCGGTTTGTCTTCACCGAAAACAGCTGCATCTGAATTCAAATTCACTCAAAGTCAAGACTAAAATTGTTTATTGTCCTTATAAAAATTTAAAAAAATTGCTATGCAGTGTCCGGTGGTTACAGACATAAAATACATCACATTAACTCAAAATTAAGAATTGCACTAAAAAACAAACAACAATTGACATCTCAAATTGCTAAGCACTCATGGCAATCACACACACACACACATGGCACACACACACACACACACACACAAACGGCACACACACAAACACACACACACACTCTCTCTCTCTCTCTTTCTTAGTTAAACTTAAAACCAATGACATATCCTCAGATTAAAGTGCATAAAAAAACACACCAGCATGACAGAAAAGTTCATGAATAAATAACACATGTGGACGTATCAAAATGTACTGACCGAGAGCATACACCTTCCTTCCAACTCAGACTGATGCTCATATTATGTGACCCTCCACCACGAAATGAGTCGCATGTCACCTCGCGCGGTTCTGCGCTAGGCTGAATAAAAGTCCGGGGAGTGTCTGGTAACAGTGTGAGGGTCACCTTAGTCATAGGCTTATAACTCAAACAGTTTTCGCTCTTTTCTAAAACGGGTTTCACCACTGGATAGAGCATAAAAAACACTTGAGATGAATGTTAGTTAGCTAGTTAGCTGTTGCTTTTCGGGTCCAGCGGACCATAATAGGCCAAATCAGGACCCCTTGAGATGAATGTAAAAATATGAAAATCATGCAAAGGTGGCATGCGACTCATTCCGTGGTGGAGGGTCACATATCAGAAACCATTTTGTGACAAATTCGAAGTTTGAGTTCCTTCCTTCCTTCTCTTTTCATTCATGTTGATGAGTTTTGTTGTTGTTTTAGTTATTGTTGTTGTCATATTGAAATCTTCATCCAAAACAGCTGCCTCTGAGAGCAGGAAGCCAGTTTGTGACAAATTCAAAGTTGGAATTCCTTTATTCCCTCCTTCCCGTTCGGTTCATGTATGTGTTGTTATTGAGGTCTAAATCCAAAACAACTGCATGCCTCTAACAGCTAGAAGCCAGTTCGCCACAAATTCCTTTCATCTTTCTTTCCTTTTCATCTAAATTTGGTTTTTGCTGTTGTTGTTGTTGTTGTTGTTAAAATCTTCATTCAAAACAGCTGCCTCTAATAGCAAGAAGCCAGTTTGTGACAAATTCAAAGTCAGAATTCCTTCATTCTTTCCTTCCTTCCCTTTTCATCAATGTTGATGTTGTCGTTGCATGTTGTTGTTGTTGTTGAAATCTTCATTCCAAACAGCTGCCTCTGATAGCAAGAAGCCAGTTTGTGACAAATTCAAAGTCTGAATTCCTGCATTCCTTCCTTCCTTCCCATTTCATCAATGCTGTTGTTGTCGTTGTGATTGTTGTTATTAAAGTCTTCATCCAAAACAGCTGCCTCTAACAGCCAGAAGCCAGTTTGTCACAAACTCATAGTCAGGGTTTTCCGGCAGACGAAACAATCGGTTGGCCAGCTGATGGCGAAGTGTGTCGTACTCTGACGTCGCCTTGCTCAGAAGGCTCTCCCTTGACAGCTCGCCCTACAAGAAATAAAATGAATTAATACTGCGAAAAGAAAAAGGATTTATCAAATAACCAAAGGGAAGTAAGCGCTCGGATGAGACGAAAAACCGAGGTCCCTTCGTGTACACTACATTGGGGTGTGCACGTTAAAGATCCCACGATTGACAAAAGGGTCTTTCCTGGCAAAATTGTATAGGCATAGATAAAAATGTCCACCAAAATACCCGTGTGACTTGGAATAATAGGCCGTGAAAAGTAGGATATGCGCCGAAATGGCTGCGATCTGCTGGCCGATGTGAATGCGTGATGTATTGTGTAAAAAATTCCATCTCACACGGCATAAATAAATCCCTGCGCCTTGAATATGTGCGCGATATAAATTGCATAAAATTAAAATAAAATAGAACTGTACCCACGGAATACGCGCGATATAAGCTTCATATTGATTGATTGATTGATTGATTGATACGTCGCCATGTAAATAGCGCTCTGCCTCATTTCTTTAAGAATGTCTTTTTTAAAAAGGATATCGTTAAATCTACTTTTTGTCCTGCCAGAATAAATGCTGAAATGAGAATCAGAACTTAAGGAATCAATTTAGCTCTCACTTGTCATCTATATTTTAAGCGCTTATGTCCCTTTGTTTCTCCGAACAAGAAATTTACATCTGTTAGAGTTGGGGGAGTTGAGTTTTCATCTCTCAGCTTCTAATAATTATTTGTCATTTATGTATACTGTTTCTTCACTCTCAGCATGTATCAGTGGAAGAGTATTCTTGTATAATGTAACTGATTGAGGGCCCCAAAATCAAGGTAACTGTGATCGTGAAAGCTAAAATATCCCTTCCCGTGATCGTGATGATACCACCCCCCCCCCCCCCCCCCCCCTTTGGGGCCCTCTAACTGATTGCCCGAAGCACAACAATAATCATCTTTGAACGCAAAGCCATTCAAACAGGATGAGATTTTAGAGCTAATTCTTCTTCTTCTGCGTTCGTGGGCTGAAACTCCCACGTACACTCGTGTTTTTTGCACGAGTGGAATATTACGTGTATGACCGTTTTTTACCCCGCCGTTTAGGCAGCCATACGCCGTTTTCGGAGGAAGCATGCTGGGTATTTTCGTGTTCTATAACCCACCGAACTCTGACATGGATTACAGGATCTTTTTCGTGCGCACTTGGTCTTGTGCTTGCGTGTACACACGGGGGTGTTCGGACACCGAGGAGAGTCTGCACACAAAGTTGACTCTGAGAAATAAATCTCTCACCGAACATGGAGACGAACTCACGCTGACAGCGGCCAACTGGATACAAATCCAGCGCGCTACCGACTGAGCTACATCCCCGCCCCAGAGCTAATTTTTTAGCACTACAAATACTGCTATGGGCACGCAAAGGTTCCCAAGAGTATACAAGGAGACAGCAGCCGCCAGACCCCATCACAAACACAACTCTACAATTCACAGGTGTGCGCGATGTAGAAGATACCTCCAGCTATAAAAAGCTGGCCCTCCTCGCCAGCAGACAACTACAGAGTCTGCTGTGAAGGGTGACGCAGTAGTCTCCCTGTCATTAATATATTTATCAAACTTTCAATCTGTAATCCTATCTTGTCTTCTTGAGTCTTATTTTGAAACTTCAGCAGTCACTTTTTTTCTTCTTTTTTCTATACAGTGACACCTCCCTTTTAAGACCTCCAAAACTCTGACCGGCACGGTTGGCCTAGTGGTAAGGCGTCCGCCCCGTGATCGGGAGGTCGTGGGTTCGAACCCCGGCCGGGTCATACCTAAGACTTTAAAATTGGCAATCTAGTGGCTGCTCCGCCTGGCGTCTGGCAATATGGGGTTAGTGCTAGGACTGGTTGGTCCGGTGTCAGAATAATGTGACTGGGTGAGACATGAAGCCTGTGCTGCGACTTCTGTCTTGTGTGTGGCGCACGTTATATGTCAAAGCAGCACCGCCCTGATATGGCCCTTCGTGGTCGGCTGGGCGTTAAGCAAGCAAACAAACAAACAAACAAAACACCAAAACTCTGAGAAAATAAGGTCTTAAAAAGGGGTACAGACTTGGGAACCCCTGTTTTCCACTTGGAGTATTCTCAAACAAACTGGCTGTATTTTCAGAAAAATGAGCGTACGTACTCCACACAGCATTTGAACATCCATGATTCAAACATGCTTCACTGACACGCGTCCGTCGCACCGTTCATTAAGTTAACCAAAACATTTAAAACACATGCTTCTTTCAATGTTTACTGACAAAAACTGTAATCATGTGTCAAAATACTGGATCGGCTTCGGGATGGGCTTGTGAAGAAAAGTAGTCCGGGAATTTTTCTCGTCGTATTTTTTTTCCACAGACCGTACTGATCGTATTCTAGACAATCATGCTTACAAAATACGGCAAAATCGTTTGGGTTCCCAGGTCTGGGGGTAGTATTAAAATGGAGGTTAAACAGAAACTCTGGAAAAGCAAGGTTTTAATAAGGAGGGAGCCTTAAATCGGGGGGGGGGGGGGGGAGGGGGGTGAGAGGGGGTCTTAAAAGGGCGATTCCACTGTAATAGGCGCAGGAATCCACTTGCCTCCAGCTTCTTGGTGCGGACATCCATGATGAAATCCCTGACAGGGCCCGTCACTCTCACAGGGGGCGCTTCGCCCGCCAGCATGTGACGTGTACAGGCCATCTTGTGGAAAATCTGCACACAGAGTTGATCATCAGGCAATCAGACTTAACTTAACTATTCCGGGATCCTGGAGGTTGGATGTGGGGGGATGAGGTTGATACTCTGTGTGTGTGTGTGTGTGTGTGTGTGTGTGTGTGTATGTGTGTGTGTGAGTGTGTGTGTGCGTGCATGCGTGCGTGCGTGCGTGCGTGTGTGCGTGCGTGCGTGTGTAAGTGTAAGAGTGTTAATTTTCTCATTCTTTTTTAAATTTATTTATTTTGACATGTTTATTTCTTAAGCTATGTTTTCTACTGCATGTTTTCACAAGGTGGACGTGTACATTTTTTTTTAAATGGGGTTTTCTTTTATTTTTATAACTTCTATGATGGGCATTTTAATGCTGCATGTTTTGCCTTTTTGTGAATTGTCACAGACAATGAGCGCTTCTGGGGTGATAACGCGAGACAACTCCTGTGATCTTCACGCGAGGTTCCGCCTGTTACCATTGTCTTTTGACCGCATAAAATGCCCGACTTACACACGAACTGTTACCAAAGCGACATGCTATTTGGGACCAATGCACGGTTTTTTCCTTTCTCGTGTGATCTTGCCGCGAGGTTCCGCCTGTTACCAGCCGAAAGAAAGAAGGGGCATAACCTCACCAGAACCGCCCATTGAGTAACAGACCTGATAAAAGAGCTTTCTCTCGCGTCCAGTGTCTTTGAGTTTGTGACTGTGTATCATGGTGAAGTTGTTCTTGATCAGGCCCAGGTACTGCTGGATGCCCAGCTCCGTCACAAACTTCTCCTTGTTGTCGTACAGTTGCTGTCACAAACACAACACACACAAAATGCCATTACATGCAATAAACCACCCTGCAATACAGTGGAACCCCCCTTTTAAGACCCCCCAATTTAAGACTCCCTCCTTTATAAGACCTTGTTTTTTCAGACTTTCTGTTCATAACCTCTGTAAAATTACCCCCATTTTAAGACTCCCTCCTTTTTACATGGGTGTTACTGGGAAAAATCAAAAAACCTGAAAGGCAGGGGTCCAAAATGCTCAAGTTTGAAAGAAAGTTTCTGGACACCGACGAAACCAAATCCTAATAAGCAAGATGGCGGCAAATCCAAGGGAGCGAACCGAGAAAGCACGCGAACCGGTGTCAAAAGTCTGATCGGAACCGCTGCTCGTTATTTCAACTTAGCGAAACGAAGCTTTTTTTTTTTTTTTTTTTTTTTTGAAAATCCGGAAAACCGGAATTTCCGGCTTCAGATTTTGTCAAAAACCGGAAATCCAGCAAAACCCGGAAGAGTAACACCCATGTTTTTAAGACCCAATTTTCTCAGATTTGTGAAGGTCGTAAAAGGAGGTTCCATTGTATACCCCAGTCTCAAGCTCCTCCTTCTCGCTGTGCAGTTGCTGTCACAAACACAACACACACCAAACGCAATATAGAGCTTAAACAATGACCGCAGAGCACACGAGTGAATTACCAAGCGGCTGCAAATACCCACGAGGGTTTATTTTCCAGTAATCAACAAGTTGTCGTCATTGTTTAAGTTATTTATACAACGAACAACACGAGTCGAACATGCAGTCATGCAGACGACATTTTGTAGGCAATTTCATTTCAGCCTAATCACTCAGAGTGTCAAATGCGCGTCATTCAAATAGTCCCCTCGATTCTGACACAAACTTTACTTGTGAGGGTAGTAAAAGTCGAACTTCCGTTTAGCTAACGATTTGATCTGAATTTCGATTTCAATGATTGGGATTTCACCGAATTAACTCCAGTGGAATCAAGGGACATGTTTGTGAGAGAGAGAGAGAGAGAGAGAGAGAGAGAGAGAGAGAGAGAGAGAGAGAGAGAGAGAGAGAGAGAGAGAGAGAGAGAGAGAGAGAGAGAGAGAGAGATCGCGACAGACAGTGATTCAAGGCGCACAACTCTAGTACACTGTCAGATACCGCGCTGAATCGCCGTTTTTGAGAGAGCGATCGAGACAGACAGTGATTCAAGGCGCACAACTCTAGTACACTGTCAGATACCGCGCTGAATCGCCGTTTTTGAGAGAGCGATCGAGACAGACAGTGATTCAAGGCGCACAACTCTAGTACACTGTCAGACACCGCACTGAATCGCCGTTTTTTTGGTGCCGGTGCAGCAGCCGGGTCATCAAAAATGTCCCTTGATTCCACTAGAGTTAATTCGGTGAAATCCCAATCATTGAAATCGAAATTCAGATCAAAACTGTCGCTCGCAGCAGCCATTGTTGTTACAGTTTGAGTCAACGTTGTATTCTTCCGCAACAGGGTCCAATCGTCTGGGTTTCAAATGATGTCATGTTCTAAAAATAAATTCTAGTATTGATTATTTTTTAGCCCTCTTTATTCAAACTTCGAATAATCCACGTGTGATTTTTGGGTGTAAAGTAGTTCGTTCTAATTTTTCACTTCTCTAAAAATAATCAACTAGATTTAATCCACTCCTCAGTTGCATTACAGGAGTTGTATAAAAAGACTTAAACCATGGTTCAATATAACTCTGTCACAAGCTTCTCCTTCTTGCTGTGGGTATGTTTGGATGTGTCTTGGAGTAAGGTTTCACTGTACAAGAAAACCGTTTGGTCAAGATCGTCACAAATATTTACCTGCCACAGTGGACTAACATACTCGTGGTCGCCCTGGTACACCAGCTGAAAGCAGACAGCAAGGATACACATGAACGTCAAACATTGATAGAGGAGCTCCCCAATGCAGTCGCACAGAAGAGCAAGTCACAATAATGATGTGCAAAGAGCAAACGTTGCACTGTGGGTGTGTGGGTGTGTGTGTGTGTGTGTGTGTGTGTGTGTGTGTGTGTGCGTGCGTGTGTGTGTGTCAGTGTGTGTGTGTGTCTGTGTCTGTGTCTGTGTCTGTCTGTCTGTCTGTCTGTGTTTTCATGATCAGCTATTCTGTAATTTTCTGGAAATAGCTCTACGCACGCACACACACACACACACACACACACACACACACACACACACACGCACACACACGCACACACACACACACACACACACACACAATCTGCACTTCCCTCAATTGTTTAAGATGCTCGCCTCTAGAATGACGACGCTCCCTTTCAGCAACATCTCACACAGCAGTCTGGCTTCGTACGCTCCGTACTCCAACTGTTTCTCTGGTCCTCGGCTCTCAAAGCACTCGGAGGGACGACTACTGGCGCTCAGCACTGACTGGAACACAGCACAAACATTTAATAATACAGTGCTATAGTTCTCTGGAGGCTCTCAAAGCACTGACTCACTGGATTATATCAAACATCTCTCTCTCTCTCTCTCTCTCTCTCTCTCTCTCTCTCTCTCTCTCTCTCTGTCTCTCTCTCTCTCTCAGACTCTCTCTATCTCTCTCTCAGACTCTCTGTCTCTTTCTCTCTCTCAGAATCTCTGTCTGTCTGTCTCTCTCTCTTTTCATCAGTATTGTAATCTGCATGTTATGTTATGCTCCGGCCTTACTTGTAGGCGAACGGTATGTTATATGTGGTGTCCCTGTACACGACCACATAGTCTGTGTCGCTGTCAGGAGTGGACAGACCATACATATAGCTGCCGGCACGCGCCACAGTTTCACGTCTTGTACATATATATCTCTCCATTGTCCTACCTGAGTTTTGTCCCTGTACATCTATATCTCTCTATTGTCCTACCTGAGTTTTGTCCCTGTACATCTATATCTCTCTATTGTTATACCTGAGTTTTGTCCCTGTACATCTATATCTCTCTATTGTCCTACCTGAGAGGTGTCCCTGTACATCTATATGGCGGGGATATAGCTCAGTCGGTAGCGCGCTGGATTTGTATCCAGTTGGCCGCTGTCAGCGTGAGTTCGTCCCCACGTTCGGCGAGAGATTTATTTCTCAGAGTCAACTTTGTGTGCAGACTCTCCTCGGTGTCCGAACACCCCCGTGTGTACACGCAAGCACAAGACCAAGTGCGCACGAAAAAGATCCTGTAATCCATGTCAGAGTTCGGTGGGTTATAGAAACACGAAAATACCTAGCATGCTTCCTCCAAAAACGGCGTATGGCTGCCTAAACGGCGGGGTAAAAAACGGTCATACACGTAAAATTCCACTCGTGCAAAAAACACGAGTGTACGTGGGAGTTTCAGCCCACGAACGCAGAAGAAGAAGAAGAAGTACATCTATATCTCTATTGTCGTACCTGAGAGGTGTCCCTGTACACAACCACATAGTCCGTGTCGCTGTCAGGAGTGGACAGGCCGTACATGTAGCTGCCGGCACGCGCCACAAGCAGGACTTGGTCGGGCGTCAACTTGGTCAGCGGCCCCCCGATCTCCAGCATCAGCTGCAGTAGGCGTGAGTGACCGTCTGCCACACCTGCACAACCAGGTGAGAATAGGCCATGTTCATCAATTAAGTCTTCCCCTGCGTTCATAGGATGAATTAACCCCTAAATTATTCATATGTGTATGAACAGTTTTTACCCTGCCATTTGGTGAGCCATACCTTGCAGGTCTTGTGCTTGCATGTACACAGGAAGGGGGATTAGCCTTTAGCTTATACGTTGACCTGGGAAAATCTCTACCCTTATTCATCAAGGCGCGACCAGGATCTGCACCAGCAACCTTTTTCATTGGCGGCCGTTGTCTTATCCACAAGGCAATTGAGCCAGTATGATGTTCATTAATAACTCCATCAGGATTTCCAAGCGGTGTGGAAGAGCTGCACCTGACTTTTGGGTGACAAACAATAACACAGGGTCGATCAGTTCAAACCATGGTCGCAGCGAATAACTGACTCTGATGTGTATGATATTGCAATGCCTGTTCAATATGATGTCTTCTTCTTTCAAAAATGTGCACATCGGAGCCACGATTCCCTGGCAATGACCGGCAGTGATCACTAAACACGCGTGTCAGCTATCACTCAGGCCAGGGATCATTGCCGCAACAATTCATAAACTCTGATGTGTATGTTTTTGAAAGAATTGGGGTCATGTCGAGCCAACATTGCATAATACACACATCAGAGTTAGCTGATCGCTTGGATCGTGGTACTATTAACTGGTTGATCACATGTTATTGTCTGTCACTCTAAAGAGGGACGCAATTTTTCCACAAGACTTGAAAATCATGGCAGAGTTATTTCCGGAAAATGTCTGTCAACTTAGGATGAACCTTAATTACTGCAACGTGTCAACTTACAAATAAAAGAAAAAGTGATAACTGTAAGACTAAGGAGCAAACCGCAACATAAACTGTTGTGTGTGTGTGTGTGTATATATGTGTGTGTGTGTGTGTGAGTGTGTGTGTGTGTGTGCGTGTGTGTGTGTGTGTGTGTGTGTGTGTGTGTATGTGTGTGTATGTGTGTGTGTATGTGTGTGTGTGTGTGTGTGTGTGTGCTAATTACCTTTGACAGGGTCCAGTGTTCTGCCTTGCAGTCTCGTTGCCATCATCCACTCCCCCACCACAGCAACCACAGCTGTACATCATTGGGAACAAAAGAATGAGTCAGCAAAATGCTTCAAACTCTCACCACAAGCCATGCAAATGTGAAGGACAATTCAAGACAGAAAGACAGACAGACAAACAGACACATAAACACACACAACACACACACAAACCACACACAGACAGACAGACAGACAGACAGACAGACAGACAGACACATAAACACACACATAAACACACACAACACACACACAAACCACACACAGACAGACACACAAATATACACACACACACACACACACACAAAAAGACACACACACACACACAAACACAAAAAGACACACACACACGCACATACACACCCCCCCCCCCACACACACACACACACACACCATAATTTAGTGACTTGCTCGCTCAACCCAGCATTTCAAATCATCACAATATTAGGAGGTATCCCACCTCTGGGCAAGCTAAACAGTTTTTATGGAGTCCTGACAAAAATTCTAAGGGTATAATGCATACTTGTGATGGAACTTTAGAGTTCATGGAATCCCAAACTATGCATATTGTTTTCAAAATGAACAGTTTATTATATAAACTTTGAAGAAAGAACTTTTAAAATCCATGCGTTAAGCAATGATCCATAATTGCTTTGGAATCAAACGCAGGCAATTTTAAATAACATAATCAGTCCAGAATATTCTTGAAAGACGTACCTTTCTGATCGCTGAACTTGGTCTGTTTCATCCGTCCTCTGAGGGCATCATGCCATGAGCACAGGCACGCGAAAATATCTTGCTTTGACACGTCTGGATCCTGGAAGCAAAATAATACATTGATAAGAAATCATCATGAACACTGAGAGCCAAATCAGTCAAATGGCATCATTAAACACCAACTTATTGCTACATCTAAGGCTTGGACTTCTTTGAGGACCTGGTTTTCTCAGCTTTTTCCACTGCAGCATATGTTGATATGACTGGTATTTCCATCTTTTTTAACTTTGTCAAGACATAATTACAGTACACAGTCATAGCCAGTGTTTTTCCTAGCCTCATATCCAAAATCAGAGAGACAGTGCTAACTTTCCAAAATTCAGAATAAAAAAACAAGAATGGCAGGTTATTGAACGTTTAATTATGAACAAAAATGTACCGTTTTGTTTTGTCAATAATTAAACGTTCCATTAACATTGTGTTTTCAACCATTCATGCTTTTTGATTCAGAAGACAAAAGGTCAGTTGGACCTTAATAGGAAATATGTATTTGGTCTAAATGTCGTGCTTTACCTGCTTGGTAGGAAAATTGATGGTCAGAAGACTTTTTACATATTAAAACTATCGGACGGCCGAGCAGCCAGGACTCAGGCCAATGTGTCAAATCAATGACCGAAGACTTAAGGACTGAGGACAACACTGCATGGCAATCAAACAGATCTTAAGCTTGACCTGACGGGCTTTATAGTCAACGGATGCAGCTGCCTGTCACTGTACTGTGAAGAGTATATCAATCAATCAATCAATCAATGAGTCTTATATCGCGCATATTCCGTGGGTACAGTTCTAGGCGCTCTGCAGTGATGCCGTGTGAGATGAAATTTTATACGGCCAGTAGATTGCAGCCATTTCGGCGCATATTTACCTTTCACGGCCTATTATTCCAAGTCACACGGGTATAGGTAGACAATTATTAACTGTGCCTAAGCAATTTTGCCAGGAAAGACCCTTTTGTCAATCGTGGGATCTTTAACGTGCACACCCAATGTAGTGTACACGGGGGGAGGTTCGGACACCGACGAGAGTCTGCACACAAAGTTGACTCTGTGAAATAAATTTCCGCCGAACCTGGGATCGAACTCACGCTGACAGCGGCCAACTGAATACAAATCCAGCGCGCTACCAACTGAGCTATATCCCCGCATCTGACCGCCAATGTAAGTGCAGTGGCATGGTGGTAAGAGGTCGGCCTCCAAATCGGGAGGTCGTGAGTTCGAATCCCAGTCGCTGCCACCTGGTGGGTTAAGAGTGGAGATTTTTCCGATCTCTCAGGTCAACTTATGTGCAGACCTGCTAGTGACTTAACCCCCTTCGTGTGTACATGCACGCAAGCACAAGACCAAGTGCGCACGGAAAAGATCCTGTAATCCATGTCGGAGTTCGGTGGGTTACGGAAACATGAAAATACCCAGCATGCCTACTCAACGAAAGCGGAGTGAGCTCACTATGCTCTCAGAGTATAGTGTGGGGAACCCAAATGGGCAAACGAGCTCACACGTCACCAGACAATTCTGGAACTCTGAAGAAGAAGAAGAAGTAAGCACAATGATTTATGCAAGAAATGTCACACCATACATCAAAAGCACTGATCTTATACAATGCTTAAAGAGAGATATCTCAGACAAAGACAAAGAGATTTACCCAGTTATGCCATAAATGGCAAACCGTACAAAAGCACTGACCTTATACAATGCTTTCAGTTTTTCCAATGCTTGGAGGGCCGTCTCAGGCAGAGAAGAAGGGTGTAAGCCATTGGTGACAGGTGGGCGGTTGTCATGGTGATTGTGGGCGTGATTCAAAAGCCTGGGAAACAAGAACACAGAAAATAATGAAACTATTTTTTTCACTTTCTGATCCAAAGCAGGGGTGTCTACTTCACACTTGGTACTTACAAGGAACTTTACCGTAAATCAAACATATTCTCCTGGGACAATGCAAGGACACTTGTCGGCATTCACCTTTATTTTCAGATGTTTTTAATTTGAGTTGTTCACATGAAAAAGATATACTGTATATAAAAACATACAAAGGAATAAAAACAATTCCAAGAGAAACTGAACCTGCACCTGAAAGCTTCACAGATTTCAGCCAGAGTAGCGCTTTCTTTCAGTTTCATGCCGCCATTTTGTCTTTTCTTTGCCACACTGCCCATTGCTTGACCGCAGCACGCCTCTTGGAAGGGACGCAACCCTGAAACATATTGTACAAATACAAGTTAAAATAGTTTGCAGTTACAAGCACACAACAGCACACACAGTCATAGACTCTCTTGCACACACTCACATATAAATGCAAACACACACATACACGCAGGCATGCACAAACAGCACAACCCCCCCACCCCCTCCACAAACACATGCACCTAAACACACACACATGCACCTAAACACAAACACATGCACCTAAACACACACACATGCACCTAAACACAAACACATGCACCTAAACACACACACATGCACTTTACCAACTTTTCTCCCCTCCAAACACACACACACACACCTGTCACTGTATTAACAGAGAGTTGATCGCGAAGATGCTGCCACTCGTCAGAAGAGTAGACCAGAGCGTCTTTGTCGCAAAACGCTGTTTCCACATATCGTGTCCGCCCCTTCACCAAAAATCGCCCGAAGTGAAACAACTCTACCACTGAAAGCCAGCCCTGAAATTGAAAAACACAGTTATAATATTAATCAAAACAAGAAAAGTGTGTTATAGAACATCAAATTATTATTATAGGCAAAGCAAAACACCTAAGAAACAGAGGACGTTTAACTATAAGAAATAAAAAAGTGTAAGAATTTGCATACAGAAGCTTCTTTGCCTATTCACTTTCACTTAACATATTAGTCTAGTTACGAATCGTTTTCAAGTAAAGCATTGTAGGTCATTCTGATAATCATCGGACCACACTATCGCTCATGGTCTCTCTGACAGGATGTATAATTACTGCGCAGAATCTATCAAAACAAGAATACAGAGTTTATCTCCCAACTGAGACAAAAGTGATTGCAGATTGGCCGACTTCAACAGTGATCTCCGTTCTGTTCTTCAGTTATGATAAAGACATCGTTCTAAGGTTAAAACAAGTCGAAATGTTGAGACTGCTGTGGGAAGGAGACCATGATATTGTTGCATCACTCCCAACTGGTTACGGAAAAAAGTATCGTCTGCTTCGTAGCCAAAGTTGATTATCACGTGACACTTTTGCCATAGTTAGAGTTGTTTAAACAGTAAATACACCCGCGAAAGATAGCTCGCTTGAAACTGTCTTACGATATAATCAATTCCTTTGTAATCTAAAAATTACACAACACCATGAAAAATCATTATCGACGATCGCGAATCTGCTTATATCAATAACTCAGTACGAAAAGCTCTAAATATGTCAAAAATCGATTTCTTACCCACAGAAAGAAAACCAAGGCATCCTGTCAGGGTTAAATGAGACCCGAAGGGAGGTAACTCATTTTGACCTGAGTTCAGGATGATTGTATAGGTGTGTCTAAATTAAAGCAGAGTAAATGTTCCTTGCATTTATCAATGTCAAATTAGCTAGATTATCCAGAAGACTTCTCATATGTGACCCTCCACCACGAAATGAGTCGCATGTCACCTTTGCATGATATTCATATTTTTACATTTTCCTAAAGGGATTTTTATGCTCTATCCAGTGGTGAAACCCGTTTTAGAAAAGAGCGAAGAGAGTTATAAGCCTGTGACTAAGGTGACCCTCACACTGTTATCAAACACTCCCCGGACTTATATTAAGCCTAGCGCAGAACCGCGCGAGGTGACATGCGACTCATTTCGTGGTGGAGGGTCACATATTTTCATTACAGTGGTACCTGCGATGTAGGTCCCCTCTGCTTAGAGGACACCTTCCATGAAAGGACACCTTCTGTTGTCCCTTTGTCTATTATCTCTCCTAAAATACACCTGTCATGAAAGGACACCTGCAATGTAGGGACACTTTGGGTTGGTCCCAAGGGTGTCCTTTCGTCACAGGTACCACTGTACAACTCTACCTTCAAGGTATTCCCGGTGTAGTGTCAATACTCCACCCCAAAACACCCAACTGTGTACCTCTTGGGGCAGTTTGAGACATTTTTATACCCACAGTAAATGGGAGATGTATAGCTTTCACTCTGTCAGCCTGTCCGTCCTGCTGTCCGCACTCAGATCTCTGGTGTTTATGTGCGGATTGAGCTGAACTTGGCATGCACCTTGGTAGTGAAGGACACACAGTCATACCTTGCTTTAAGAGGGAATATGCCGTCGACATTTTTTCTTATTTAATGTGTGCAGTAATATGCCTTCACGAGCTATAGCAGATCTAAAAACAAAGAGACTGCCAACGTTCCAAAATTCAGAATAAAAAAACAAGAAAGGTAGGTTGTTGGAACAAAACAATACATTCCCATAATTATGTGAATGTATAATATATTCTTATATATATATATATATATATATATATATATATGTAGTGGAGGAGTGGAAAGGTAGTAGATACACGAAGCCCAAGTCCAAGCGTCTTGCTTCAACTTTTTATTCAAGAAAACAATGCAAGGAAACGTAGAGGCCGAAGGCGAAACCCGTAGACAGCAAAGCAAGTGTAGTGTCGTGTTCAGCTGCTAGGAGCGAATGCATGCTTATGCCGGTGTCCGGCTTATACTTATAGCCCCGGCGCGGACTGCACAGAAAGCACCGTCCGGCGGTGATGAAAATCGGACTGAATACGGCCAGAAACACGGAATCTGTGTTTCTTACACATGCTTTACCCTACGTTATTTAAACAAATACATAACCAATCCTAACAAACAATACATCAAATTAAAGCTACGACCTTTAGCTTTCTATTGCAATAGATCACATTTCGGAAAAACTTATATTTATTTAGTAGGATGCAAAAACAATGGTCCTAGTGAAGGCACTGAACCAACTTCAGTGCGGAAAATTACAAAACTCTCTAAACTGGAATAATGGACAAACTCATAAATCATACAGATAAAAAGAAGAACCCTAGACAAACATCATGATATGCGTTACTTGGGGGAAAATTATACATTGACTTAGTACGAAGCGGTAAAGTCCGAAAGTAAATGGAATCGGCTAAATTCCTGCGCGAGTACCTGTCTGCATAAATTAGCAATCTTTGCAGAGAAACCAAGCATCACTCATTACAACCAAATCCTTATAAACAAACTAAAATCATATGCAACATAGGTACGGGATATGTAATAGTGATACAAAAATGACAAAACAATGATTGAAAAGACAAAGATGAGTTTGTGAGAATCAATTTCTCTCGACACTACATGAAAACCGGTCAAGGTCAAAGTGACGCTTTGGTCAGTTCGAAGCATTATCGTAAATAACACAATAATATGCAGCCATCCAGCCTAATCAGTGACTTCTATGCAAACCTAAATATAATTAGGACCGTATGAAAGATAAAAGGGACTTTGATTGATAGAAGTTAGGTAGATATATAGAGAAAGGTATTTTATTAGAATTTGCGCCGGCAATGGTGCGCGCGCAGCATCGTATCGTCTGCTATGGGGTGGGTGATCCTGTTTGTACTGTACACAAGGCTGTTTCGCTATGCGATGATTAGAGTGTTTAGGGTAGCGAAGTGCACTTGGCTACATATATATATATTCAATATATACATTCATATGTGAATGTATTGTTTTGTCAATAACAAACGTTCCAACAGCCTACCTTTCTTGTTTTTTGAGCGAGAGCAGATCCAAACTAAGATAACCTTAATTGCTTTAATGTTGATTATGTCCCCTGAATAAATCACAAAGCAGCAAATCGAGGGGGGGGGGGGGGGGGGGGGGGGAATTTTCCAGACCAATAACAACAGGGTCAGCAGTTGTTTAGATGACGGGTGAGATACATGCAAAACCATTACTCCTCCTCACCAGATCCACGACACCGCCCGCCTCCTTTGTTTGAAGATTGGCCGGTGAGAAGAACTGACGATCGTCGTTCATGACGACCACGAGAAGCATGTTGTGCTTGGCCTGCTCTCCCCTTTCCTTCTGTGTGGCCGCATACCAAGGGCAGGTCAGCACTACTCCCGCCACTATCTTCTTACATCTGTCTGCCACAGCAACACAGGGGTCAATGAATACATTATCAACAAAAGCAGTAAGAAAGAAAAACAAGAGGCGAAGCCTTCAAGGCTCACGTAAGAAATCGACAAACAGTAACACAAACTCAATCACTCTATCACACATACACACACACACACAGTAAGCGTAGGTGAAACTGTGCAAGAAAGGGAGACCCTGGATCTGCCAATTAGTCTCGGCCCGCTCACAATAACAATGACCGAGACTTTCAGTAATTCCTTTGCGTCCAACCCTCTTACGTCATAATATGACGTCTTCAAATAGTTTCTATCACACACGTCAAACACTTTTGACCGAGACGTAATCTTCTTATGCGAGCTTTATCCATAGACTCGGAAATGTTAAAGTTTCTATCACACACACACGCACGCACGCACGCACAGACAGACAAAGTTTATCATCGCATAGGCTACACTTACGTGAGCCAAAAACAAGAGAGAAAGAACGAAAATTCTGGTCATGAAAAAACACAGAATAAATGAAAGAATAAATACAAAGGAACAAAGAAAAAAAAGAAGGAAGAAAAAAAGAATAAAATAAAAAAGCTCCTTCACAGTCGAGTCATAATACAGGGTGATGTTTAGTGTTGTTGTTGTTGCTGTTGTTGTTGTTGTTGGGTTTTTTTCAGAGTTATTTTTTTACACATGTTGGCTGCAATTAGAGCGCTTACTTCCCTTTGTTTATTCATATATGACTAAGTGCCAAAAGGTGCTCACAGAACAGAAGACGACTTTGTTTTACAATAAAAATGTTTCTAAAAACGTGTGTCTGCTGAAAATTGGTGTGTGTGTGGATGAATGTGCGAAGAGATAGTGGACATAATTTCGTGTGTCTGACTTGAACGGTTTTGAAGTTATCTTTGTTTAAAGTCAAAAATAACGCCAAAACCGGCCATCTGAAAAAGGACATCGTGATACCTCGTGTTTTGAATATGCCACAGAAAAATAACAAGAAGCACAAATGAATTGCATTTAGTTTGATTGAATGCCTGAAACATCGCTTTACAGACGAGACCAAACGTCAAATCTAAATCTCGAGAGAATTTTTTTTTTTTCGATAACCGAATTTTAAGGTGTCGCACGCAAGATGATTCGTCATCACGGCATACATTTTTCAATCGCAGATATTTACTAAATTTCTTTTTCAAAAACTCTGGAATTGATGTCGACACGTCAAGCGATAACGGTGTATCAAACTGCTGTCTTTCAAGTAATCCAGCAAAGACTGCAGAACTTTTGAACAGCATTTTTGAAAACGATTTGAAAATTTCGTCATATCTTGCGTGCGACAAAATGTTCGGTAATTAACGGTTATTTTCTTTTAAAAACAAAATTTACATGTACAAAGATCTACTTCATTTACGGAACCACGTGACACATTCTGTGTTCAAAATTTGTGAAGAAATCACGAACCACGATTGCGCTATCAAGTGTTGAAATTATGTCGTCAACATCTTTTCAGATCTTGCGTGCGACACCTTCTTGCGTTCAACATAAAATGTCACTACCTTATCGAGTTTAATGGGTAAAACTAACTATTTGTTGTCTTAGTTTAATCTTCTTAATTAAAAGCGTAATAAAACCGAACTTCTAAGATGAATTTTAATTGAGATTAGCGAAAGAGCGGGCACGCAAGTCGACCTTAAAGTAAAAGAATGATAACACGAGCGTTTGTCGTGTTGTCTTGCGTGCAACACATTGTCCAAAAAGGAAAATGTATATTTTTCTCAGACGTTTTTTAAGTTGAAACCTTGAAACTTCACACACATTTGGGGTTTAATCGCCCCCATGCATGGTAAAAGTCTTGTTGACCCTTGTCAGATTTCAAGGTCACGGCTGGGTCACATGTGGTTCAGAAAACGGATGAAACATATTTTTTCAGAGATTTTTGAAGCTAGAACCTTCAAACTTCAAACAACGCTTTTGCTTAATGATTGTTCAACATGGAGAATTCAAGGTTGATCCTTGAGAAATGTGAAGGTCATAGCAGGGTCTCGTGTGGGTAAAAATGAGATTGTTCGGACACTGCATGTAGCATGGAACGACAAAACATACTGAGTCATGTCATATTTCAGATATCAGTACATTTACAAATGGACAACACCAGCAAACATGAACCAAGTCTGGTCGACCTTAGTCAAATGTCAAGGTCAAAGTGGCGTTATGGTTTGGGTAAAAAAAAAAGGAAATTGTATTGAACTTCAATTTATATAAAACCAAAGTCTGCTTGATCTGTTTTAAGATTTAAGGTCAAATCTGTTATTTGAGGTCAAATCAAATAGAAATTTGTTGATGCTTAAATCTTTGAAACTTCCAACAGGTTTGAGGTTTGACAACTTCTGGACTTTGAAATCTGGTATGGTTGATCCTGGTAATATTAATTAGTCAAAACATCAAGATCAACAATTATAAAATAAGCACTTTCACCAATGTCAAGTGAGCAATAGCAGCAAACGTGAGTCTTATAAAGATTATCACTTTTTGTGTGACCTCAACTTGACCCCTCTGAATGCTCTCAATCATGGAAATTGACCACACTTTGATTATAACCAAACAACATCAAAACTTTGGAATGTGTGAAGTTTCAAAGGTGTTGCTTAAAAGGCGTTCGTGAAAATGACAATTGTATGTGTCTGACTTCAATGCGACCCCGCTGCGACCTTGACGTTTGATTTTATCAACCAGACTTTCATCATGTGTGAATGACTTCAAACACTATAAAACTAGTTGAAGAAATTGACAATTTTTCAAAGTTTAAGCCAGATGGCACTGCTGTGACCTTGAAATTTGACAAACATTAACCAGGCGGTCACCTTTTTTAGAAAATATCCTTAAAGGATCTTTAACCTTACTGTGACCTTGGAATTTGATGAGGTTTAATTTAACTTGCGTAGTGTGCCAAGTTTCAAGGCCCTAGCTTCAAAAACATATGAGAAAACCTCATTGAAAAATGTATATGTTTGACCTCAACGCGACCCTGCTGTGACCTTGACTTTTTCAACCAGACTTTAATCGTGTGTGAACATTATACACTAGAACTGTGTGTATTTTCAAAGCTCGTGCTATAAACGCGCTGAATAAATTGAAAATATTCCACATTTGGACCAGATGTGACCCCGCTGTGACCTTGAACTTTGACAAAGATTAACCAGCAGGTCACTTTTAATGAGGTTTTATAAAAATGCTGAAAGTATGTGAAGTATGTAAAGTCTAACTGATCTAGTATTAAAACATGTAAGACGTGACAACGACAATTTTCCAGTTTGCAAAGGAAATTTAACCTCGCTGTGACCTTGAAATTCAATGTTGTTTAATGTGATGTGCACCATACCTGGAGGTCATTATACTTTGGTTGTGTGCCAAGTTTCAAAGCCCTAGCTTTAAAAACGTGCGAGATAACCTTAATGCTATGACTCAGTGCCGTTTTGAATGATATAACGAACAAAATTATCGTTATTTGTAAAATCATTTGGGTAAATTTATCTTTTCTTTTCGTAATTGGGTTCCAGCATCTGTTGTCTTAACAAAAATCACAATATCAGTCGTGTTTGTCAACTTTTATTTTTTAGCCCCTTTGTCCGCTTTTCGTGCGCACCTTTTGGCACTTAGTCATACACATGTATCAGATGTTTCAGATTAATGAAATTCTTCTTCTTCTTCTTCTTCTTCTGCGTTCGATGTTTATTATCGTGGAAGCGTAGACAGCCGATTTTCTCCCCACGCCAAGTTGGCTGCTGTCTTCCGTCTTCGGTGGTTGAGGTTCTTACTCAGGGTTGCCTCCTCCCCAAGAGTAGCTGCCTTGCTGGGCTGTCGAGTCCACTCTACCCGGGTTTGTTGTCGAAGTTTTCCGTCTCGTAGCCTTTGCCTTTCCCAAGGCGCACACAAGGCAGTGCGGGTTTTGAAATCGGAGTTGTTCTTCTCCTGGATGAGCGACCATCCAAGGTTGACGAGCCCCATCTGCCCGAAGCAGCTGGTTTTAAGGCGCCAGGGACCCGCCTGCATCCCTTCTCCTGTTAGTCGAAGACAGGGCCCGCCACGTGAAGGCCAGGAGCTGGATTTGACTGTCAGAGGTGTTTGGAGACACGAAGCCATATGGAGCATTTCTTGGGAAGTAGGCGCTTATCTCTACTTCCACCCCGGCATAACAGTCCTTGGGCCCCAGATTAATAAAATAAAAATAGAGGTCGACAGAAGACAACAAAATTGAGTCATATATTCCCAAATCTAAAATATTATAAGATGTTTGGTGGCTTGTTGACAGACCAGCTTTTTTTTTGTCCGAGGGGACCATATCGTCTTTTGTTTCATCTTTATCAACCAAGGCCAAAGGCCAAAGTGTTAGGGTGACTGCAGGAAAAATTAGGGTTGGTCGGGTAACCCAAAACCAACTTTTATTTTTTGCCTTACCCGCAAGAGCCTGGTCTATAAGCATGAAAAATCGCTGGCGTGCTTCGTCGGTGATGGAGGAAGGGACGTGCATGAGCAGTAATTGTTTGAGCTCCAGCAACGGTTGTTCGTTGATGCTGAGCGGAACAAAAGTGTCATGGCTGCCTTCCACCAGCGCCTTTACCTCCCTCAGCTGGTCTAACGCTGAGCGAATCTTTTCTTTCACTGCAACAAGAGCAAGAGATCAAAATGTAATAATGACTTACATTTACAATAAAACCTGTTTTACAGATTTTTTGTGATAATTAGGCTCACTTGTGCCTACCCTCCACCTACCCACCCCTCCTTCCCTCAGAGGTTTTCTGTTCCTCAATCTACAGCTGTTAATTAATTCACTTAAAACTTCTAATTCTAGAGAGTACTGAGTATAGAGGAAACGAAGGATCGATGGCCAAATCTTGGCCCGATCGCAAGGGGTGAGTAAAAAATCCGCCGCGCTAGTAAAAAACGCCGGCTGGCCAGTGAACATTCTGGTCAAATTAACAACTTTTGGTTGTTTCATCGAGTGTTACTTTCAAAGCTATATAAACACTGCATATATGTAAAAACTTCTGTCGTCTGCAAAATCATCGCCATGTTCTAGTGAATCAAAAACGAGGCTCCTGTGCGTGTCACCACTGTTTTAATTGTGTGAGACATCTAACACTCATAATTTGTTGTGTGGTTTATACCAGACCAGCGAAATTTCTGGCGGGCTTGTGACTTTCTTGAAGTTACTCGATAGCTTGTCTGGCGAGTTAAAATGTTGAGATTTGGCCATCCCTGAAAACATATTGTTCATGTCTTCACGGCCAAAGTATTAGATGTTATGGAAATTACAAGGGAAAAGTTGTACGTCGTGTATTTAACAGACAAAATTGCTTCTAGCATACAGTTTCGTCATTACAATGATAATCATTCTATCATCAAATGATCAATCATTCAATGGCAATGCATACTGGTAGTGGTAATGGTACCTACACATGAGATTCCTCTCGGTGTCTGAAAAGCTTCTCGCTGTAAGGTGAAGTCGCTCCATTGCTTGGACAGATGCCGTCGCGTCGGATTCTCCTTCCAACTCCATATTTTAATCAGCAGTCGTTTAATCACAGCTTCCTCAACTCCAAATGCAACCAGTTTCCGTACCATTGCACAACTGGACAGAGGAAAGCGAAATCCCAAAGCGACGTCACTCTCATGTTTTTAATTTGCTTAGAATAACTTCCCTTGCAACAATCCGCAGATTTACAATCCCTTTAAAACATACTTCGAATGAAGATATTATATCATTTCTTGTGCAAAAGTCACCATCAGTATCAGTGCATTTACTAGCAAGGCTTTTTTGATAGTTTTTATGATTTTAACACCACAGCCAAGTAAATTATAACACGTAATCGTAGCAGACAACTTGTACCTCTTCTCTTTTAAAGAGCAAATTTGGTCACAAATCTGTCAAACATGGCGCCGCCCATGAGCTGTCTGCTGTTTTTCCTGCTTGTTGTTTTGTGTGTTTCTGCCATTACAGCCAAGAAAGACGAAGAAGAATCAGAAAAGTGGAAAAAGAAAGATGTTCGAGATTATACTGATGCAGACGTTGAACGATTATTCGACCAGTGGGAAGTAAGCATCCCCAGGCACTTGGCAGTTTCGTAAATCCGGCTCGTAGTCGTACGCCATGAAATTGAAAATGAAATGTCCAAAGTGTCTGAACCTCATAACGCAGCCTCTGCTGTCCAAGTTAAGTTCTTGCTAACGCTAAGAGACGCAAGTTTTTGTATTCTTTCAAAATTTTTGGTAGTGTGCTAAATTCATAGCTCAAAATTCAGTGGCATTCTTTACTTATTTTTGATACAAATTACAAGTCCCTGTAAACAAGCCAAAGAATATTTGTCGTGAAATTAATTGACGGATTGAGCTCCAAACTTAAGCATTATTAATTAATTTGGTTGTTTGATCGACGGAAATGATGTGAAAACGCTTACGTTTTCAACCAAGGGACATCATTTACACGATGGAGTTGTTTCCCGTGTCCGCTCATACAGATAATTCCTTCTTTGATGCATGTAATTGTAAACGAAATGCATTCGTACAGTTCATCGGAGTTCATTCCGTGACTTCAAAGGGATCTAATATGACTTGTTATGACAGACGGGCGCAATGGCTTGGTGGTAATTTAAGACGCTGGCCTCCAAAGCGGAAGGTCGTGGGTTCGAATCCCGGCCGCACCTGGTGGGTTAGGGTGGAGATTTTTTCGATCTCCCAGGTCTACTTATGTGCAGACCTGCTAGTGCCTTATCCCCTTTCGTGTGTACACGCAAGCACAAGACCACGTGCGCATGGAAAAGATCCTGTAATCCATGTCAGAGTTCGGTGGGTTAAATAGAAACACGAAAATACCCAGCATGCTTCCTCCGAAAGCGGCGTATGGCTGCCTAAATGGCGGGGTAAAAACGGTCATACACGTAAAAATCGTGGGACTTTCAGCCCACGAACGCAGAAGAAGACTTGTTATGATTACAAGTGCAGGTTCTACAAATTTGGAGGCTTAAATGCCTCTGAATTATGAGCTATGAATTTAACAGACTAAAGTTCAAGATTACCCTTTTTGAATAAAACGTTGGCCTGCAATGTGAAAGGTTGAGTATGCCTGCAGGTGAGGATGGCTAAGGGTGGTATCATATCTAGCGCACACCGCATAGCATACACATTGAAGTTCGTTCTTGTGCCCCTCGCTGGATACAGCCCGCCGTAGGCATGGACAGTTTTCCGGAACTTGTCATGTTTAACTGCAGTTTTGAGGGGAACCTAACTCCTCCAGATTGCCGAAAATCCTGATTTATGGAAAACATCTGGGTTTGGACAACTTATGCAGTGTTGTTCTCAGGCCTTGGTATCCAGGTTTTCCAATTGCTTCGTTTCCGGCCGATTTATGTGGAGCACGTGATGCGCATAAAAAATATTGGCGGTCTAGAAGTGTCGTCTTCGCAATGATCGCGGCGGCTTTCTTGACCGCCAAGGACGACCACGCTCGTTGTGAGACGTCATTCGTTAGACCTCAATACGGTCATTTACACATACGTTTTTGATCTGCTGCATTGATCTGACGAACCCAGGTCGGTGGACCGACCAATAGTTTTGAGATGCAGGAGGTGCTATGACTGATATTTTTATAGCCAGGACTTTGGACCTAAACATATATTACAGTGGAACCTCCCTACGTATTAAGACCTCCCACAAATATGAGAAAGTCAGGTCTTAAAATGGAGGGAGTCTGAAAATGGGGGTACATTTTCAGAAATCATCAACAGAAAGTCTGAGAAAACAAAGGTCTTAAAATGGGGGTTCCACTCACCGTAACACCCATCACAGCTTCCCATTTCACAAAAGAGTCTGAGAAAACAAGGTCTTAAAATGGAGGGAGTCTTAAATTGAGGGGTTCCACTGTAACATCCATCACAGCTTCCCGTGTGACAAAGAACTCTGTGTGTTGTGACAGGACGGCGACGAAGACGAGCTGGAGCCCGATGAGTTGCCGGAGTGGAAACGCGAACGACCCAAGGTTGACATGTCCAAGATGGACCTCAGCAAGCCGGAAGAGGTCCTCAAGATATCCAAGAAGGGTCAGACTCTCATGATGTTCGCCACTGTGGCCGGTAAGACAATGATTCCGTTAGGCGGGGAAATAGCTAAGTCAGTACAGTGGTACCTACCATGTGGGGACCCTCTGATGAGCGGACACCTCCCATAAAAGGACACATTCTGCGGTCCCTTTGTCTATTATCTCCACCAAAATATATCTGAGGCTGTCATGACAGGCCACCTGCAAACTCTTAGGTGGTCCCTAGGGTGTCCTTTCATCACAGGTACCACTCAATAGTGTCGCTGGCTTCAAAATCAGTTGTCGTTATCGGCGAGGGTTCCATCCCCATGTTCGGCAAGGGATATATTCTCCCAGAGTCAACTTTGGGCAGAAACTCCTCAGTGTCCGAGCACCCGCGTGTGCATGCATGCGTACCATAAAGCAAAAGGAACTTCTGTGTGCAGATTCGTACACTTTCTTATTTCTTAGTTACTCTTAAACGTCCTCTGTTTCTTAGTTGTTAAATAATATGGTCTTGTTCCCAGGGTACAACAAATTGACCAAGTGCATTATGGGAAGTCTAGGGGCTTGGAGCTCTTTCATTTCTGTTTCCTTTACTTGATTTGCCCATTCAATCAATCAATCAATGAGGCTTATATTGCGCATATTCCGTGGGTACAGTTCTAGGCGCTCTGCAGTGATGCCGTGTGAGATGAAATTTTATACGGCCAGTAATTGCAGCCATTTCGGCGCATATTTACCTTTCACGGCCTATTATTCCAAGTCACACGGGTATAGGTAGACAATTATTAACTGTGCCTAAGCAGTTTTTGCCAGGAAAGACCCTTTTGTCAATCGTGGGATCTTTAACGTGCACACCCAATGTAGTGTACACGGGGGGGAGTTCGGACACCGAAGAGAGTCTGCACACAAATTTGACTCTGAAATAAATTTCCGCCGAACCTGGGATCGAACTCACGCTGACAGCGGCCAACTGAATACAAATCCAGCGCGCTACCAACTGAGCTATATCCCCGTGCTGGGAAATTCAGGTCACTTCCTACCAGTGGAAAGCTAGCAGCAACAGAGTCTCCTAGCTACCCAGGTGTCTGTGTGTTAGGTGTAATCAGCCACCTGCACGTATGGCAGAACGACTGAGGTCTTTTACATGTCGCTGTGGTGAGTCGGGGGTGGGACATGGATACTGTCTCCGAGTGTGGACACAAAGTTGACTTAATGTGTCTGTCCCGGCTCGGATTCAAACCAAGACCTGCGGATCACAAGTTGAGTGCTCTTGGCGTGTTGATCAAACCTTTCAGTGATAGGTTCATTCTGATGTTCCCTGACTCAGTGACTGGTACGTTTCGTCTTCCCTGGAAACCAGGGCCGAGGTGCACCAACCTAAACCAGCTGGTGCCACTTAACTGGGGCTGCTGGGGTCTATGTCGACCAAAAGAATGGGATTCACTGTTGGTGGAGTTCCTGTAGGTGGATTCCCTGTATACCTAAGACTTTAAAATTGGCAATCTTGTATACAGGGAATACCACAGGGTGTAGTTCCTGTAGCGTTTCGCTAATATCAATGAAAGTCACGTGATGCTTAGCGACATCGTTAGAATTTAATGTTTTTCGATCTTTTTTTATATACATCTTAGAAATGTGAGTATGGTTTGCAAGTTTTATTGAAAAACTGCACCCTGCGGGATTCCCTGTATACTAGATTGCCAATTTTAAAGTCTTAGGTATACAGGGAATCCGCCTACAGGAACTCGACCAACAGGGAATCCCACTCTTTTGGTCGACATAGACCCCATGGTTGGATTGGTTGATTTTGATTTGTTGAGATTACAACCAATTAGATCTCATGTTAGGTTGCTCCCAGTGTCGCGTCGTGCACCCCGGCCCTGGCCATTAGGGAAGTCCGAGGCTTTTTTTTTGCTTTGTGTCTGTCTTTATTGAGCATACACACAAACACAGATCCACACACACACACACACACACACACACACACACACACACACACACACACACACACACACACGCGCATGCATGCTGCAGGCACGTGTGCACACAGGCATGTTAATAATGCAATTCAAACTGCAACCAGCTATGTATCTTAGTCCTAAATTTTATTTACGCTGTTCAACAGGTGATCCGACCGAAGCTGACACAGAAAGGATCTCCGCCTTGTGGCATTCCAGTCTCTTCAACGCCAACATTGAAACACAGAGGTGAGTGCTCCCACTGACACAGGTAACAAGTTGATAACACTGACTGACGGGCGCTGTGGCGGGTTGGTAAGACGTCAGCCTCTTAATCGGAAGGTCGAGGGTTCGAATCCCGGCTGCGGGCGCCTGGTGGGTTAAAGACTGCCATATTCGTAGCGTTCATTAATTAATTCATATTGTTTACATGTGCCAATAATGTTATAAAACTGTACCTAGGGGGATATACCGGCACGGTTGGCCTAGTGGTAAGGCGTCCGTCCCGTGATCGGGAGGTCGTGGCTTCGAACCCCGGCCGTGTCATACATAAGACTTTTAAAATTGGCAATCTAGTGGCTGCTCCGCCTGGCGTCTGGCATTATGGGGTTAGTGCTAGGACTGGTTGGTCCGGTGTCAGAATAATGTGACTGGGTGAGACATGAAGCCTGTGCTGCGACTTCTGTCTTGTGTGTGGCGCACGTTATATGTCAAAGCAGCACCGCCCTGATATGGCCCTTCGTGGTCGGCTGGGCGTTAAACAAACAAACAAACAAACAAACCTAAGGGGATATAATAACGATTGGCTGTAGCTTTCGAACACAGAAAAAATTATTTCAGTATTGCAAAGTGGTAGGCCTACGTGTTGATAGTGGCGAATGTAAACAGAACAGTCCCCGACGCCATCTTTGGTTTACGAAACATCACGAAGTGACGTCAAGGGTCTAAAAATAGCCCAAGTCCTGGAGAACTGTTGCTAAACAATGCAATAAAGAATTAATTATTTCTCGTAATTGGTAAGGACTTCAAACCTAAAACTTTGCAGGAAGCTTAATTTAAACATCCCCGCAACGATGGGAAAAGCCCTGGAAGTAATTAAACTAATTAGATAGGACTATGTCAGCCTTTGCGGCCCTATGCTCCACAGGGAGTCTACAGGAATAAGTCAAGTAAGTCATGTCAGCCTTTAAGTGTGGAGATTTTTCCAATCTCCCAGGCCAACTTATGTGCAGACCTGCTAGTGGCTTATCCCCCTTCGTGTGTACGCGCAAGCACAAAACGAAGTGCGCACGGAAAAGATCCTGTAATCCATGTCAGAGTTCGGTGGGTTATAGAAACACGATAATACCCAGCGTGCTTCCTCCGAAAGCGGCGTATGGCTGCCTAAATGGCGGGGTAAAAATGGTCATACACGTAAAATTCCACTCATGCAAAGACACGAGTGTACGTGGGAGTTTCAGCCCACGAACACAGAAGAAGAAGAAGAAGATAACACTGACACTTAACAATAACAGTGTTCAGCTTGGGAGGAAAAAGGCTGATTGGTGTGCGCTTTTATTTTATTTTATTCAAATTCAAACAGACTGTAAACTGTGCATTGGGTGGCGCAGTGGTAAGTATTTTTGGAAAAAGACTTTTTCAGGATATTCAATTTTAAATCTTTAGGCCGACAGATTGATTCTATGAATGTTTTGATATCAATTTCACTTGTTTATAAACTGTGCTCATACCCAAAAAAGGTATGTGGTGGGGGATAACCATGTGCTGTTCACATGTCATGACAGGACGCAGACGTGAGACTTTAAGGATTTCCGCAGCAAGACAACTGACTGCGACTTGTTTCTAAACTGTGCGGTTGTTGCTGACAGCTTTTGTAGAGGGGTGGGGTGATTACCGCCTGCTGTTCATTTGTTTAGATAGGGGGCAGATATTGGACTTTCAGGATTTCTTGGTGCAGCAGGGTTCCAGTTGTTCATTTTTAACTTCAGGCTGACATGTCAACACTGAATGTTTTGATATGGCTTTCAGTGACTATAATTGTTTCTAATCTGTGTGCTTGTTGCTGACAGGTTTGTGGTGGGAGCTAACCGCGTGCTGTTCATGTGTCGTGACGGAGCCCAGGCCTGGGACATCAAGGACTTCTTGGTGAAGCAGGACAACTGTGACAGCGTGGAGATCGAGGGGCAAACTTTTCATGCTAAAGGCGGCAAAGGGGTGAGTAAGAGAAATATTTTATCTATGAGAAATCTTCATCTTCTTCTTCTTCATTCGTGGGCTCAAGCTCCCACTGCCACTCATGTTTTTGTTGGAGGTTTTTTTTACGTGTTTGATTGTTTTATACCCCGCCATTTAGGCAGCCATATGCCGCTTTCTGGGGAAGCATGCTGGGTATTTTCTTGTTTCTATAACCCACCGAACTCTGACCTAGCTGGATTACAGGATTGTTTCTGTGCACACTTGGTTTTGTGGTCTCATATGATATTGTTGTATACTTTTTTCATCAGAGGTAAACGACTGCTATATAAATTGTTCCAAGACTTGAAACAGCTGTTTTTCAAATGGTATTGCCTCCCTTGAATTGCTACTCAATGTCCTAGTGGATAAGACGCCGGCCTCCTAAGCGGAAGATTTTGTGTTCGAATCCCGGCTGCACCTGGTGGGTTAAGGGTGGAGATTTTCCGATCTCCCGGGACAACTTGTGTGCTGACCTGCTAGTGCCTTATCCCCCTTCGTGTGTACACGCAAGCACAAGACCAAGTGCGCACGGAAAAGATCCTGTAATTAGAGTTGGGTGGGTTATAGAAACACAAAAATACAAAGCATGCCTCCCCCAAAAGCAGTGTATGGCTGCCTAAATAGCGGGGTCAAAACGATCATACACCTAAAATCCCACTTGTGCAATAAAAACAGGAGTGTACGTGGGAGTTTCAGCCCATGGACGAAGAAGAAGAAGAAGAAAATGCTACTTGCTTGGTTATACAGTTGGTTGTTTGAGTCATTTATTTTCTGAAATTTCATGATATGTGTTTGTCAAAATGACGACCCCTTTATCATCAGTTGCAGTGACATCATTTGCATCATGATTTATTGTGTGTTAGTGTTACAGTGACATCATTAACATTACAATTTACTGTGTGTTAGTGTTACAGTGACATCATTAACATTACAATTTACTGTGTGTTAGTGTTACAGTGACAAAATTAACATTACAATTTACTGTGTGTTAGTGTTACAGTGACATCATTAGCATTACAATTTACTGTGTGTTGCAGTGACATCATTAGCATAACAATTTATTGTGTATTACAGTAACATCATTAGCATTACAATTTACTGTGTGTTGCAGTGACATCATTAGCATAACAATTTATTGTGTATTACAGTAACATCATTAGCATAACGATTTTCTGTGTGTTACAGGATTCGAACAGCACAAAAGACAAGAAGAAAGACGGTGGAGGGGAAAAGAAAACGGCTGCCGGCGGCAATGACATCAAAAAGAAGAAGAAAGATGAGCTGTGAAAATGTGCGTCAAAGAGACTGCCCGTGTGATTGAGTGTGTCGATTCAAACTCAGAGTACGCAAGTTTTGTTGGTTGTACATGTACATGTGATGTTTGATCTTTACTTGTGGATAACTGAATCATGCCGTGTTCAATAAGTGTCAGAATGTGTTGGATCAGAGTTTTTTTGTTTGTTTTTCCCCAAAATTTTAATCAATCTGTTGGATCAGAGTTAGAAAAAAATTACATTAACATGATAAGAAAAAAGAGTAGGGTCAGTATAGGAGTTGTTTTAAAAAAAAAAAATGTTTAACCTTTGTATGTGTTGAAATTCTGATTACTGCAAATTTTGTTGGTTATACACGATGTTCTTCACTTGTAGATGAATCATGCCAGGTAATTTAAGTGTCACACTTGTCAATTAGCCCCATCACGTACACAAAATGTGTTGCATCAGGGTTACGTTAACATGGTAAAACGGTCGGGCAAGTAGGAAAGTTTTTTCTCCTTTAGTTTTTAGTTTTATTTTATTTTCCGCAAAGCTGAATATCTGTACTCTGATTTTTTTATGTAGTGAGGGTGATGATGCTGAGTATTAATCAGGGAAACGTCTCAAAACGGAATCTTTGACTTGCACATTGTGTAGTTCACTCACTTTTCTTTGATTTTTCACTTGATTGTCTCCCTTGGGCTATCACACTCGAACGTTTTCAGTGCTGTTGAACATGCACCTATATCTTTTTTTGCTCTTTTTTTTTGTGGTGTTGGGGGGGGGGGGGGGGTGTTACAGAAGAAAGATGAGCTGTGAGGACATGCTTCAAAGAGACTTCCCATGTCATTGTGTGTGTTGATTCAAATTAACTCAGCTTGAGTACGCAAGTTTTGTTGGCTATGCATCGTGTTTGTCACTTGTGGATATCACAATCATGACGGTAATAGGAGTCAAACTTGTGGATATCACAGTCATGACGGTTATAGGAGTCAAACTTGTGGATATCACAGTCATGACGGTAATAGGAGTCAAACTTGTGGATATCACAATCATGACGGTAATAGGAGTCAAACTTGTGGATATCACAGTCATGACGGTAATAGGAGTCAAACTTGTGGATATCACAGTCATGACGGTAATAGGAGTCAAACTTGTGGATATCACAATCATGACCGTAATAGGAGTCAAACTTGTGGATATCACAATCATGACTGTAATAGGAGTCAGACTTGTGGATATCACAATCATGACGGTAATAGGAGTCAAACTTGTGGATATCACAATCATGACGGTAATAGGAGTCAAACTTGTGGATATCACAGTCATGACGGTAATAGGAGTCAAACTTGTGGATATCACAGTCATGACGGTAATAGGAGTCAAACTTGTGGATATCACAGTCATGACGGTAATAGGAGTCAAACTTGTGGATATCACAATTATGACGGTAATAGGAGTCAAACTTGTAGATATCACAATCATGACGGTAATAGGAGTCAAACTTGTGGATATCACAATCATGACCGTAATAGGAGTCAAACTTGTGGATATCACAATCATGACTGTAATAGGAGTCAGACTTGTGGATATCACAATCATGACGGTAATAGGAGTCAAACTTGTGGATATCACAATCATGACGGTAATAGGAGTCAAACTTGTGGATATCACAGTCATGACGGTAATAGGAGTCAAACTTGTGGATATCACAGTCATGACGGTAATAGGAGTTAAACTTGTGGATATCACAGTCATGACGGTAAAGGGAGTCAAACTTGTGGATAACACAGTCATGACGGTAATAGGAGTCAAACTTGTGGATATCACAGTCATGACGGTAATAGGTGTCAAACTTGTGGATATCACAATCATGACCGTAATAGGAGTCAAACTTGTGGATATCACAATCATGACGGTAATAGGAGTCAAACTTGTGGATATCACAATCATGACGGTAATAGGAGTCAAACTTGTGGATATCACAATCATGACGGTAATAGGAGTCAAACTTGTGAATCAGGCACACGTACACAAAATGTTTTGGATCAGGGTTACACAGGCAATGTAAATCTCTGCAATTTCGCTAAAAGCAATAAAAAACAAAATCAATACCAAAATAGTGGGGGGTTTTTACATGCAAAATTCATCTTTCACCAAGTTCATATTCCCAAGGCCCAAATGCTTCAGCTTCTTGGGCATTTGCCCCAAGACCCCCACCAAGGGACTTGCCCATGAACTCCGCCAGGGTAGCTGCGGGCTCCCGGGATCCCCGGCAATTTTGTTTCTTTGAAACTCGTTCTTCCTTGAATGGATTGCCTGTTACAGTAACATGATAAGGAACAAGAGTAGTGTCAGTGTAACCCCCCGCGGGTTAGGGGGAATAATTTACCCAATGCTCCCCAGCATGTCGTAGGAGGCAACTAACGGATTCTGTTTCTCTTTTTACCCTTGTTAAGTGTTTCTTGAATAGAATATAGTCAATGTTTGTAAAGATTTTAGTCAAGCAGTATGTAAGAAATGTTAAGTCCTTTGTACTGGAAACTTGCATTCTCCCAGTAAGGTCATATATTGTACTACGTTGCAAGCCCCTGGAGCAAATTTTTGATTAGTGCTTTTGTGAACAAGAAACAATTGACAAGTGGCTCTATCCCATCTCCCCCCTTTCCCCGTCGCGATATAACCTTCGTGGTTGAAAATGACGTTAAACACCAAATAAAGAAAGTAAAGAAAGTGTCAGTGTATGAAGGCTTTTTAAAAAAAGTGATCCTTTGTATGTGTTGAAATTCAGATTAATGCACGTTTTATTGGTTATACATGATGTTCTTCACTTGTAGATGAATTGTGCCATGTAATTTAAGAGTTTGGCCCATCACATACACAAAATGTGTTGCATCAGGGTTACATTTACATGGTAAAACAGTAGGGTCGGTAGGGAAGTTTTTTCTCCTTTAGTTTTTGTTTGTATTTATTTTTTAGCAAAGCTGAACATGTGCATTTAGATTTCGTTTGTGTAGTGAGGGTGATGATGCCGAGTATTAATCAGGAAAACGTCCCAAAACTGAATGTTTGACTTGCACCTTGTGAAGTTCACTCACTTTTCTTTGATTTTTTCACTTGATTGTCTCCCTTGACATGTCACCCTCACACATTTTCAGAGCTGTTCAACTTTCTTCTTTTTTTCTGTGGTGTTGGAGGGGTGGGTTACAGAAAAAAAAGATGAACTGAGACTTCCCATGTGATTGTGTGTGTTCATTCAAACTCAGCTAGAGGATGCAAGTTTTGTTGGTTATACATGATGTTCTTCACTTGTGGATCAATCGTGCCATGTAATTTGAGTGTCAGACTTGTAAATTAGGCTCATCACGCACACAAGATGTGTTGCATCAGGGTGACATTAACCTGGCTAAAAAGTAGGGTCAGCAGGAAAGTTGTTTTTCTCCTCTGGTGTTTTAGTTTGTTTTATTGCTGTTGTTGTCGGTTTTTTTGTGTGCAAAGCTGAACATGTTAACTTTGATTTTGTTTGATTTGTGAGGGTGAAGCTGCTCATAATTATCAGGGAAACATCTCAAAACTAAATTGATGGCCTGTTCATTGCATAGTTCACCCATTCAGCTTTGATTTTAAATTCAATAACACTTTTTTGTCTGAATGTAACAAACAAGACATTTTTCTTTTGGCTTGTGTATAACATCTTCCCTTGATTATCTCCCTTGGCCTGTCACCCTCAAACGTTTTCAGTGGTGTTTTGCACCATATTTTTTTCTTTTTGTTGTTGTTAGGGACGGAGGGTGGTTGCCTTAGATGTCATAACATTTTCCTCACCCCTCCTTCTTTTCAAAAAAAGTGACCGCCAACAGCTTTCATTTTAAGAAATAATATGTATGTGCCTTATTGTGTGAGGTTGCAAAGCGCATGGGATTCACCAATGTTTTCATCTTTTGTTTGTGTGAGTGTTAATCCCAAGCATAACATCTGCTGGGTCAGTTGAGTTGCATGCGTGTTAAAATATGTGACCCTCCACCACGAAATGAGTTGCATGTCACCTTTGCATGATTTTCATATTTATACATTTTCATAAAGAGTTTTGTATGCTCTATCCAGTGGTGAAACCCGTTTTAGAAAAGAGCGAAAACTGTTTGAGTTATAAGCCTGTGACTAAGGTGACCCTCACTTTGTTACCAGACACATCCCGGACTTATATTAAGCCTTGCGCAAAACCGCGCGAGGTGACATGCGACTCATTCCATGGTGGAGGGTCACATATTATTATGTTCTTCCAACATGTATTGTCACTTTGGTATGGTTTAGATAGGAACTTGCAATTTTATTACAATGGCAACTTGTTTTTCACACACAGGCAGCCTGGCACGCACGCTCTCACAAACATACACACACATGCGCATACGCACGCAAATGCGCACACACACACACACATGCTGTGTACACAGATACTCTGTGTTAGTTTCTTTTTTGTAGGGCTGTGGGCATCTTGTTATGGAAAGACTTTGTATTGAAAATGTTCACTATTAACTCACTTAATTATACTGCCAAGTATATACTGTTGGATTATTCTTCTGAAGTGATCGCAACAGTTTATCAGTACACTATATTCATGTCTTGTATTTGTAGGGCTGTGGGCATCTTGTTATGAAAAGACTCTGTATTGAAAATGTTCACTATTATTTCACTTAATTATACTGCTATGTATATATACTGCTGGGCCCCCCGCGGGTTAGGGGGAAGAATTTACCCGATGCTCCCCAACATGTCGTAAGAGGCGACTAACGGATTCTGTTTCTCCTGTTACCCTTGTTAAGTGTTTCTTGTATAGAATATAGTCAATTTTTGTAAAGATTTTAGTCAAGCAGTATGTAAGAAATGTTACGTCCTTTGTACTGGAAACTTGCATTCTCCCAGTAAGGTAATATATTGTACTACGTTGCAAGCCCTTGGAGCAAATTTTTGATTAGTGCTTTTGGGAACAAGAAACAATTGACAAGTGGCTCTATCCCATCTCCCCCCTTTCCCCCTTTCCCCGTCGCGATATAACCTTCGTGGTTGAAAACGACGTTAAACACCAAATAAAGAAAAAAGAAAGATTAAAACGGAGGGACATTTACAGAGGTTATGAACACAACATCTCAGAAAGGAGGGTCTGAAATTGGGGGGTCTTAAAAGGGGGGTTCCACTGTTCTACCTCCCAATTTAAGACTCAAACCCTCCCTTTGAAGTCATCCTGCTTTCTTACATTTTGTTCACATCCTCTGTACGCTTACCCCCATTTTAAGACTCCCTCATTTTTATGACCTGCTTTTCTCAGACTTGAAGGTCTTAAAAGGGGTTCCACTGTGTCATGACCAAAACTAACCTGAAATAACAGGCCACCTGCAATGTAGGGACACTAGTTTTTCTGGTTTCAAGGGTGTCCTTTCATTGCAGGTACCGCTGGATAAGGTTGAATGTTGCTGCTTCTTCTTCTTCTTCATCTGCGTTCGTGAGCTGAAACTCCCACGTACACTCGTGTTTTTTGCACGAGTGGAATTTTACGTGTATGACCGTTTTTTACCCCGCCATTTAGGCAGCCATACGCCGTTTTCGGAGGAAGCATGCTGGGTATTTTCGTGTTTCCATAACCCATCGAACTCTGACATGGACTACAGGATCTTTTTCGTTCGCACTTGGTCTTTTGTGCTTGCGTGTACACACAGGGGTGTTCGGACACCGAGGAGAGTCTGCACACAAAGTTGACTCTGAGAAATAAATCTCTCGCCGAACGTGGGGACGAACTCACGCTGACAGCGGCCAACTGGATACAAATCCAGCGCGCTACCGACTGAGCTACATCCCCGCCCCAATGTTTGTTTGTTTGTTTGTTTATTTGTTGCTTAACGTCCAGCCGACTACGCAGAGCCATATCAGGACGAGGAAGGGGGGGATGAAGGGGGCCACTTGTCAAGCGATTCCTGTTTACAAATGCACTAACCCATTACTTGTGTCCCAGCAGGCTTTAGTAAAACTAAATTAATACCTACTGGAAGATTACCAGTTTCCAGTATGTTAAAATAGGCTTAACCTATCTACTGCTGGACTTACATCAGAACACTAACAGATTAAACTATACATGAATCGCGAGACAAGCGGCAAGAGAAGAGATTTTTGGAAAAAATACAGGTGAATGAGCAAGAAGGCAGAAAAAAGAAAAGAATTCATGAAGAAAAAGAGAGCATGACAGGAAAGAGGAACCAAAAATCTACCTAACAGCAAACTAGAAAGCTCCTGTGGTTCCAAAAACAGGAGGGGCTTTTAATTTCATAACCGCAGTGCCCCACTGCGGGACGCCCCAATGTTGCTGCTGAAACTTTCTGAGTGAAGAAAAGAACAAATCTTAAAAAAAAAAAATTAAAAAAAAATCGCATTCTAACTTATAAGATAATTGATGTCGTGATGCAGTACATGTACTCGCATCCCTTTTGAATAATCAAACTGGATCAGTGAATGAAAGAAGAGCTAAGCTGATAGAACTTTTATGCAAGTAACATTTTTTATTTGCAGTCAAAAGTTAAATCCATACATTGACTAGCATTACTGGATTAATCTGTATTTTGGGGTGTGACCAAAATTACAGGAATTTACTTCCATTTATTTTAGTTAAATATTAGGTAGAGGCACACACAGTCCTAAAAATTCACATGAAAACTTGCAATCACCATCTTAGATCTGTGATAGGACAATGCCCTGCGTGGAAACTTACAACAATTCAACATTCTGACTGCTTACTGTGCAGAGTGGGAACTATTTTTTATGAATTAATTTTGATGAATTAATTTTGATGAATTAATTTTGATGAATTATTTTTGATGAATTATTTTTGATGAATTAATTTTGATGAATTAATTTTGATGAATTATTTTTGATGAATTATTTTTGATGAATTAATTTTGATGAATTAATTTTGATGAAATAATGTTGATGAATTAATTTTGATGAATTAATTTTGATGAATTAATTTTGATGAATTAATTTTGATGAATTATTTTTTATGAATTAATTTTGATGAATTATTTTTTATGAATTAATTTTGATGAATTAATTTTGATGAATTAATTTTGATGAATAATTTTGCAAATTGACAGTCGGGTGAATTCACAAGAAAAAGTCCCACTCTGTACAAAGATCAAGCAGCAGAATCATTTACATGGGATGGCCAGTGCCTTTGAATGTATATGTGTGCATGTTTGATGATAATGCTATTGAGTTGGCGAACGACCATTCCATAGTTTGTTGTACTCTGTATCTTGAGGTGCTTCTTATTCATTCATTGCTAGGAGAGATTATCACTTGATATAATCCCTTGCTTTGTTTTTCTCAGTTTTTGTGACTTCATCTACCGGTTTCAGAATAGTTTTGTTTTGTGAAATTCCTGAGAGCAGACTGATAACTTTCAAAAGTATATACTATTTCATTGTTAGGATTGTGTCCACATTTGCCATGCTGTACGTGCTAGTCAGCCATCAGTTTTGCGCGTCTGTTCATCTGAATAATTTTTGTTATGATCATATCATGCTAATGTGAGTGTGTTTGTTTAAATAATCCTTGATTAGAAAACGATACTGTGCTTTATGACTATGAGAGTCTGTGTGTGCATGCGTGTATGTGTCATGCCGAATTCGCGTAATCGGCAACATTTTTGCCCATTTCGCGTAATCGGCAAAACAATGCCCATTACGTGAAATCGGCAGCCTTTTGCCGAAAATGCGGAAAGGCTTCTAAAATTTGCCCATTTCGCAAAAGCGACAGCCAGTCTGTTACTTTTTGTGTCACCAGAACATTGCATTAACATTAATTTACCTCCCTACTATGTTTTGTATGGTCTATTTTGGTCTGTGTCGAGCGTAACTCCGGAAATGCACAAAAACTACACTTTCTGCAATAACCTGCCATAACATTATCGATTATTGTTGTGATATCTATCCATTGGAGTATCTAGTTGTCTAAGTAACCAGCACGGTTGGCCTAGTGGTAAGGCGTCCGCCCTGTGATCGGGAGGTCGTGGGTTCGAACCCCGGCCGGGTCATACCTAAGACTTTAAAATTGGAAATCTAGTGGCTGCTCCGCCTGGTGTCTGGCATTATGGGGTTAGTGCTAGGACTGGTTGGTCCGGTGTCAGAATAATGTGACTGGGTGAGACATGAAGCCTGTGCTGCGACTTCTGTCTTGTGTGTGGCGCACGTTATATGTCAAAGCAGCACCGCCCTGATATGGCCCTTCGTGGTCGGCTGGGCGTAAAGCCAAAAAAAAAAATAAATAACAAAAAAAAAGTTGTCTAAGTGTGATGATATCCCAGGCATCTGAGAACTTTAAAACCAAAAAAATGGCTGCTGATTTCGCAAAATGGGCCTTTACGCGATTTCGGCAAAACGTTGCCGATTTCACGTATTGGGCAGCATTTTGCCGATTACGCGAAATGGGCAAAAATGTTGCCCATTACGCGGAATCGGCAATTACGTGAATTCGGCACGACATATGCAAGTGCAAGTTACACAATGAGAGTGCTAAATATGACTAACAT
>NC_090260.1:13479744-13579744 GCF_037325665.1 Littorina saxatilis
ATCGAGCAACTGTCGTAACTTGGCTACAATGAGACGGTCTCCTACCTTGCACCATAGACACGGACTGTGACATTCTTGTTTAATTTAGGTGAAATGCTTAAAACAGAGTGACTCAAAAGCGACAGTTCGATCAGTTACTGACCGAAAAAAACGTGCTCGAGTCATTCGGCGAAGGTGGCGACGGTTCCGGACTCTCGTTCATTTGCTCCGGGTTCAAGTTCCGCCGGGAGCTATATATTTTTATATTTAGTCAAGTTTTGACTAAATATTTTAACATCGAGGGGGAATCGAAACGAGGGTCGTGGTGTATGTGCGTGCGTGTGTGCGTGTGTGCGTGCGTGTGTGTGTGTGTGTAGAGCGATTCAGACTAAACTACTGGACCGATCTTTATGAAATTTGACATGAGAGTTCCTGGGTATGAAATCCCCGAACGTTTTTTTCAGTTTTTTGATAAATGTCTTTGATGACGTCATATCCGGCTTTTCGTGAAAGTTGAGGCGGCACTGTCACGCCCTCATTTTTCAACCAAATTGGTTGAAATTTTGGTCAAGTACTCTTCGACGAAGCCCGGGGTTTGGTATTGCATTTCAGCTTGGTGGCTTAAAAATTAATTAATGACTTTGGTCATTAAAAATCGGAAAATTGTAAAAAAAAATAAAAATTTATAAAATGATCCAAATTTACGTTTATCTTATTCTCCATCATTTGCTGATTCCAAAAACATATAAATATGTTATATTCGGATTAAAACCAAGCTCTGAAAATTAAATATATAAAAATTATTATCAAATTTTTTTTTTCGAAATCAATTTAAAAACACTTTCATCTTATTCCTTGTCGGTTCCTGATTCCAAAAATATATAGATATGATATGTTTGGATTAAAAACACGCTCAGAAAGTTAAAACAAACAGAGGTACAGAAAAGCGTGCTATCCTTCTTAGCGCAACTACTACCCCGCTCTTCTTGTCAATTCCACGTGCACTGTCTTTGCCACGGGCGGTGGAGTGACGATGCTACGAGTATACGGTCTTGCTGCGTTGCGTTGCGTTCAGTTTCATTCTGTGAGTTCGACAGCTACTTGACTAAATATTGTATTTTCGCCTTACGCGACTTGTTTATTAATCTTTTCCTTTTTAAGCCTCCGCAATTGCATTCCGGCTGCAAAAACCGGGTTTTGCCTCTGTGTTAATTTTATTCATTTGCAAAAGAAACCTTCCTATGCTTTGAAAAAATCATATCATGTCTTGACTTTCAACTGTACGCGCGTGTGTATATGTGTGTCACTACGGTGAGTATGTGTGTGTGTGAGTGTGTGACGTGTCACTCAGTGTGTCATCATAGTTTCAGTGTGTGTATGAGTGTAGATTGAGAGAGAAAGATGAGAAAAAGTGAGAGAGAGTGAGTGTGTGGTTATTTGTTTGTGACTGTGTGCGTGCGTGTATGGGTGCGTGTGTGTGTAATAATAATAATAATAATAATGCAAACTTTTATAGCGCTATTCTAGAAAAATGTCTACTCTTAGCGCTTTACAATACATACATCGACCAAGCATACTATACACGCACAGGCAAAGAAACCCGCGACCAAACATAACCAACAAACTATACATGCACAGGCAAAGAAAGCGACCAAACATACAATACACGCACAGGCAAGATAACGACCAAACATAAACAAACATACTATGACCAAACATAACCAACATACTATACGCGCGCAGGCAAAGAGAACAATCAGCACATGTAATAATTACTGACAACTAATAATGCAGGCATACAATGACAGTCCAATACACAGCCTAAGCACAAGAACCACAGTAGGCTTCTATATAAAAACGTGTCAACGGTACTATTTACACACACACAAACAGTGCTGACACAAAGCGCAGAAAATATATATACACGTTATTTTTGTGTGTGGTGTGTGTGTGTGTGTTTATGTGTGCCGTCAGTGTCACTTGTGTCATAGTGTCAGTATGTGCATGAGTGTACGTTTGTCTGTGTGTGCGTGTGTCGTAAGAGAGAGAGAGCCTGAGAGAGAGAAAGATAGAGAGAGAGAGAGAGAGCGACACTTCTTTGCGGCAATTTTGGACCAGACAGCGTCTTTATATTTAACAGTTAGACTGTTCTGAAATTTGGACAGAATAACCGTTCTTTCGTAAAACACTTCTGTCAAGAGTACAGCAATTTCACCATCTGAAAAAGGCGCAGAACGCCCCTCTGTGTCTACTTTCTTTTTGAGCGGCACACGTGCCTTGCCATTTTCGTTGACTGCCATGTTGATAGAAACGTGCGCATGCGTATTAGTAGGGATTCCCCCAATTTCCCCGACCTTGACCTTAATACTCTCGCTGTCACTACTTTGGCGTTCAAGTCAGTTCATGCATTGTGAACACTTAGAAAGTTGACTTCGGGAGTTCCCACTTCGAAAAGAGGCCTCTACTTCCAGTGTTTCTTACTTCTAGTTCATGCATACGGGCCCAGGACGGCTACTGTTTTATTCATTGATAATGGTATAGCTGCTTCCCTTGATAACGTTTTACAACATGCCTCTGCGTAGTGCATGTTCGCTCATGTGCGCACACGTGGACACAAACACACACGCACGCGTTCATGCATGCATGCACTCACACACACACACACACACACACACACACACACACACACACACACACACACACACGTTTCAAGCTTTAATAATCGTTTAACCCCTTTTGACGCACTGAGGATAACGTCTGTTATACAAACAAAATCAAATACGTTTGATCACAGCTGCAAATCACAATCTCTGAATTTAACAAAAACTTAAAATAGCAAAATAGTATTAAAACAACCTTGCAAGATTTTATATTTGCCAATTGAAGGTTTACATCTTTCAGTGCTTCCTGATATCAAATAACAAAGAGAAAAGAAAAAATGAACAAATACATACTTTGATGGGCTGTTATTAAATTAATACATACTATTCCATAACAAGATGGCCAAAAACCCAATAAAGTTTAAAAAAACCCACAGAGTATCTATACATAATTGTATGCAGCAGTCCTCCTCCTCTTTCACAACAGTCAACATGTCAACAAATCAAGTCTCAGTTGAGAGGGACTTTTAAATTAAAGCACTGAATTTTGGACATTCACAACAAAATAATATTCATCACCCATTGCATTCACGTTACAACATTTGCATAACACACATACAAATGCATGTGCAGCTGAAAAAAACAAGCACATGACGTGCTTGCCTATCTTATGACATATTTGTGCCCAAAAATACTGCATGCTCCATTATCAGAAAGAAACTACACTCATGTATGAAAGGGCTGCCATGGGGGCACTTTCTAGAGCACCCAAAATTAAAAGGTCTTTGATTCCATACCTTCCTTCCAGATTCTAATGCAAAAGTTAGATGGTGAAAACAGGGGGAGGGGGGGAGAGAAAAAGAGAGAGTATAGAACATACAAGCAACCACAAGGAGAGACTGACGATTTTTCCGTTCATGATCTCCGCTCCTTCAGTAAGCTCGGCCATGAATTTGTCCCTTCTGTTCACATCATCCGTGTTGTTTCTTGTTGGTGTTTGTGCAGATCCCAGAAGGATGGTTTCTAACTGGGCTTGTGTAATTTCCTTCAGGCCACTACATGTATTCAAGGAGACCTAATCTACTTTTTTTTTTATCAAAGTCTTCCAAACACCTGGGGTTTTCAGCGTGTCTCAAGAGGTATCCCCCTTTTCCATTCATCCATGCATTCCCTTAGGTCTTTCTTAAGGATGAGTTCCGGACCACCCATTGGCAGGTCTTCGGAGAGCTTTTCACAACAATCAGGAACTGAAATATGACAAAATGAATATGAAAATAGGTGAAAGTAAAAATAAGTCTAAACAAAAAGCTTTGTGTCAGCAAAGATATCAACGAATGCATATGTTCTATTTTCAGATAACAAACAAACAAATGGAAACAAGCTAACGAACAACACACACACACACACACACTTTTAGAAAAACGAGAGAGAGAGAGAGTATATGTCGCTGTGCTTGATTTTTCTAAAGCGTTCGACACTGTTCCCCACCCCACCTCCTCCACAAACTCTCCTGTTATGGCATAAACGGCCCCCTACTCAACTGGCTCACGTCGTTCCTCACTAAGCGCTCCATGAAAGTTGTACTCGAGGGTACCTCATCCGAATCAACTACAGTAGACTCTGGCGTCCCGCAGGGGACGGTGCTCGGCCCACTACTCTTCCTTGTCCATATTAACGACCTGCCAGCCTCCGTATCGTCCCACGTCCGCTTGTTCGCCGACGACTGCCTGCTCTATAGGGAAATAAACTCCTTCACGGACCACCAATCCCTGCAACAAGACCTCAGACACCTCGAAGAATGGGCGGTTACCTGGGGCATGCGCTTCAACGCCTCTAAATGCTATATCCTCAGTATAAACAAATCCTCTGACTTCTACTACCAACTGGACAACAGCATCCTCCAAAACGTTAGATCCACACCCTACCTTGGCATTCTCCTCTCAGACGACATGAAATGGAGCCCCCACATTTCTTCTATCACTAAAAAAGCTAACTGCACCCTTGGCTTCCTTCGCCGCAACCTCCAACGCTGCCCGCCTCGTTGCCGTCAGCAGGCCTACCTCTCCCTTGTGCGTCCCCTCCTGGAGTACAGGGCGGTTGTCTGGGACCCCTACCTGAAGAAAGACATTGACTGCATCGAACGCGTACAACGCAAAGCATCAAGGTTTATCACAGGCGACTTCAGGTCGTCGACCCCCGGCAGCGTCACCAGACTCCTAGAGAAAACTGGACTCCAACCTCTGCAACAGCGACGTCAACAACTCCGTCTGACGTTCTTCTATAGGGTGGTTGAGGGGCTGGTACCGGCACTACCATCACACCAGTTCTTAACTGAGCAGAAGCAAGGCCGTAAAATCAGGCCAGTGAGACACTCTGACCATCACACATCCAACATCGTCTCACAGTTTTCAAGAAACAATTCTAGACCCTATTCAGTGCCCCAAGGCCGCACTGATCAGTTTAGGAACTCCTTTTTTGTGAAGACGGCACAAGACTGGAATCTACTTGAGGACAATACTGTAACCTCCAAAAGCATTGGCATCTTTAAAGCCAAGCTAGCAGCCGTACACCACCATTAGGCTGCCGCACTCTCCCCCGCTGCATTTATGCCAGTCTTCTGGTAGCCAGCAGCGTAATCCATCAAGATCAAGAGAGAGAGAGAGAGAGAAGACGACGAAATAATTTAATTTATCAATAATAATGAGGGTATTGATGTAAGCGACAGCTACTTCTTACCATATATGGGGAATGTGTGTGTGTGTGTGTGTGTGGAGCGATTCCGAGAAAACTACTGGGCCGATCTCCATGAGCAGTTGATAAAGATGTAACTTATAAAAGCGATATGATCAGGTCTGACAAAACAAGCCGCCAAACATCGGTTTTGTCATCATTTTGGTAGTGCAACAGTACGCACTGTAATAGCTGGTTGTGTGGGTGACTGAGTGTAGTGGAGCAGGCATGGCAGAACACATTCATTCACGCAGACACTTCGTTAACACTGTCTCTTGCTGCCATATTGTATTGCCTCTCTCTCGTTTACATCAAAACGTCTATTTACATGAATCAATGCTTACAATCAATATTCTACTAAAATGTACTATAATACACAGACACTACAATCCCTCCTTTTCTTCAGAATAATGATTACCAATCATTACTAATAATCTGCGCTAAACTTCTTCCAGCGATCAAAACTGTCACTTGAAAATAAAACTGATTGAACTGGATCCACATTGCAGCTTTTACTTTCTAACAATAAACTGTAACTTCAACTTGAACTATAAACTTGAATTAGTAACTTCACTGATTATCTCAACGTTTATTCTAGTCGTTTACTCTCTCACACTTTCAAACTTTACTTCACTCTCATTTTCCTCCTCCTTCTTCAAATTAAACTTTAGAGTCTGTTATTTCTCCTTCTGACTTTCACTCGTCTTTCACGCTCTTTGTGAAAACTGTATGTGTAACTAAACTGAAAAGTTCTTGTGGACTTCATAAAACTTTTAACTCAGTGTTCATTTCTTGTCATCTGGAATAAAAAAACATAAATTACACTACCACTTGTGATTCTGCATCAAAATAAAGTGTAACACACGTATGGTCACAGTATTGTGAAATAGTCTTGCGGACAGTTTTTCAACTTGCTGGACACGTTACAACGTGTTTTGATCATTATCATTTACACACATAGTCTTTCAAGTGTTCAGGCGGTTTGTGTGACCTTGTTGATCTGCGGAGCTGGACTTCAGGACTCGGCAATGACGTAGCTTCATCTGCGGCGGGTACCGGCGTCTCAACAGACTGCGGCTCTTCTCTCCCCTGCATCTTCTCTTCTGGGACATCTTTCTCTTCTCTCATGTAGGGTCTTGTGTGCGTAATGTTTCTTCTGAAGATACGCGTCTTGCATGGTGACTGAATCACGACTTGATTACCGTGCTTCTCAACAACATTGTATGGTGTCGATTCGAACGTGGTGCTGAACTTGTTCTGGTGCTTCTGTTTCAACAGAACTTCATCTCCGACTGATACATTGCTTTCAGTGGCATGTCTCTTTGCATCACTGTATGTCTTTCCTGCTTCTTTCTTCTCTGCGTCTCTGTCTTTGATACTTTCTGTCTCTGGTTTGCTGATTTCTCTCAGTTCTGGTAGTTTTGTTCTGATCTTCCTGTTGAACAGTAATTCTGCTGGGCTAACGCCTGTAGTAGAGTGTGGTGTACTGCGGTATGCTAACAGGAACTTGGGTAACTCATCTCTCCAGTTCTGACCTTTTGAGTGTGCGATCTTCATGGCTTTGAGAAGTGTGCGATTCTGTCTTTCTACTTCTCCATTGGCTTGGGGCCACAAAGGTGTCACTGTTCTGTGTTCAATTCCATTCTCTGACAGGTAGTTTTCAAACTCTTCTGAAATGAATTGAGGTCCATTATCTGATGTGATACTGACTGGATACCCATATCTTGCGAAGATAGGATCTAATCCTTTGACCACTCTCTCTGTTGTGACTGATTTCATGATGGCAACTTCAAAGTAGCGACTAAAATAGTCTACAACGACGAGTATGTTCTCTCCTGTTGGTAGTGGTCCTAATAAGTCAATAGCTAGATCTTGCCATGGTGCATCTGGAAACTTGGTTCTCACCATTGGTTCTGGCACTGACGGTTGACTGACTATCTGACAATCATGACAAGTCTTGCACTTCTTCTCTGCTTCTGAGTCGATTCCAGGCCACCAAACTTTCGTGCGTAGTCTCTGTTTCGTTTTCACGATTCCCTGGTGCCCTTCGTGTGCAATCTCAATCACTTGATGCCGTAGGCTCTTTGGAATGACTATTCTCGTGCCTCTGATGACTATGTTTCCTAAACAAGTCAGCTCGTTCTTCACTGCTCTATAGGAAGGACTCATCTTTTCCCACTTCTCTGTTTGGATCGCTTCTCTCAGTGTTTTGAGTTCTTCATCCTTCTCTGACTCTTTGTCAATCTCTGACATCGACATTGCTTTGGGAACTGCTTCTTTTGTAACGAGGTAGATGTAATCTTCTAGATCTGCGACTGTATCTGTTGGTCTTTTCTCTTTGTCTACTAATCTCGAGAGCGGGTCTGCGATGTTGGTCTTTCCCGGTCTGTACTTCACTGTGAAGTTGTAGCTCTGTAGTCTAAGTACCCATCGTTCAATCCTTGCTGATGGCTTGGATCTCTTGGAATATATGAATTCCAGGGGTCGATGGTCAGTGATCAGTTCAAACTTGACTCCGTACACGTACTGATGGAACTTCTCACATGCCCAGACTAGGCCCAGAGCTTCTTTCTCTGTCTGCGAATATCTTCTTTCAACATCCGACAGGCTTCTGCTTGCATAGCTGATCACGCGGTCTTCTCCATTCTGACGTTGAATGAGAACTGCGCCCAGGGCTACTGGTCCTGCATCAGCTACAATGCGAGTTTCTGCTTGCGTGTCAAAGTACCCTAACGTGACTGCTTCAGCGAGGTCTGCTTTCAGAGTACAGAACGCTTCTTCTTCGTCTTTTCCCCATCTGAAAGTAACTCCTTGTCTTGTCAGCTTTCTCAAAGTTTCTGCTTTGGCTGCAAGATTTCTGATGAACTTTGCATTGAAATTCACCAGACCCAGAAAACTTCTCACTTCTGCTGCGGTTTCTGGTCTTCTTGCGTTCTTGACGTCTTCCACCTTGGACGGTGCTGGGCTGACTCCTTTCTCATTCAGGACGAAACCCATGTACTCAATCTCCTTCATCCTGAAGACGCATTTCTGTGCGTTCAAAGTCAGTCCACTCTTCTCCAACTTGTCGAGGACTTTCTCAAGTCTTTGGTCATGCTCTTCCATGTTCTTGCCGTGAACGATGATATCGTCTGTCATGTTCCTAGCTCCTTCACAATCTTGCAGAACTTGCTGAATCGTAAACTGATACAATTCTGGAGCTGAGCAGATGCCAAAATTCAAACGTCTGTATCTATACAGTCCGTTGTGCGATGCGAAAGTTGTGATTCCTCTGGATTCTTTGTCTAGTTCCAGCTGATGGAATCCCCACTTCAGGTCTAACTTTGTGAACACTGTGCTACCATTCATCTCAATGAGCGTCTCTTCTACTGTCGGCATGGGATAGCGTTGTCGTTCTACTGCTTCATTTGCTCGTCTCATATCTACGCATAGACGAATCTCTCCGTTGGGCTTTGGGACTACAACAATGGGACTGACCCAGGGTGTTGGTCCATCCACCTTCTCAATGATCTCTGCCGCTTCTAGCTCAGCAATCTTCTCCTCTACCTTAGAACGAAGACTGAAAGGAATACGGCGTGGCGACTGGTTTGACATCTTTCTTGACGTACACGTGTACTTGGTGATCTTTCAGTTTGCCTAGACCCTCGTACAGCTTGGGATGTCTCTTCTCACAATGATCAATGTTCACACTGTTCACTGTGATGGGCTTCTCCGGCGGCAAACCTATGTGCAGAATGTTCAGTGCTTTCGCTGTTTTCACCCCTAACAGCGACTCTCCATCTCCATCAAGTACTTCTACTTCTGCAACGACCTTGTTGTCTCCGACTCTCAATTCTGCTGTAAACTTGCCCTTCAGCTTCAACGGTTCCTTTGAAGCGTAAACGTACAGCTTCTTGTGTGACTGTTCTTTATTAAAGAATAAAACGTTATTCTGTTTCAGCCACTTCCATGTGTTGAATGAAATGATGTTGCAGCTTGCGCCAGAATCTACCATGAAGTTGAGATCGATGCCTCCGACGTTCACTGTAACTCTGGTTGACGACTTGTTTCTTCCGACAATGAAAACTTCTTCACTATCATCTTCATAGTCTTCTTCTAGACTCTTCACATTTCCTCTTGCCTTCTGTTTCTTTGATCTGCAGCAACGTGCATAATGGTTTTTCTTGTGACAAAGTTTACATTCCTTCCCTCTTGCAGGACACTTTGGGTCACGTGCTAAGTGTGTAGTCAGACCACAATTGAAACAAGCTCTCTCTTCTTGCTTATCTGACTGTCTTGGACGATCAGACTGTGTAGGCTTCTTCTGAAAGGTTGACTGCTGACCTCTGTATCTCTGACCTTGATGACCAGGGCTGTGGCGATGGACTGCATGCGCCGACTCTGACTTTACATCTCCTGTCATCTGTCTAGCCTGCTTCTGTGCTGCTTCATGAGCTCTTGCTGTGTCTGCTAGCGTTTTCAAAGTTAGTTCTTTCTTTTCGAGTAACTTCACTCGTAGCTTCGAACTTTTACATCCATGAATAACTTGATCTCTCACGTTCTCGTCTAGCTTATCATCAAATCCACAGTTCTTTGCTTGCTGTCTTAGACGTGTGATAAACTGATCTACTGTTTCACTTTCTTCTTGGCTCATAGATCTGAACACATGTCTTTCGTAGGATTCATTCATCTGCGGTGCAAACTTCTCATCTAGAGCTTCAAGTGTCTGAGTATAGTTCTTGTTTTCAGAATCCGGAACTGTCTCAAAGACATCTTGTACTTCCATACCTGCTGTGTGTAGCAACAACGCTTTCTTCTGTTCATCTGGAGTCTCCCCTCTTGCTCCCAAATAAACTTGAAAACCTCTTTTCCATCTCTTCCATTCCTGTCCTACCTTGGAACTATCTCCATTAGGGTCAAAAGATGCAATAGCTGGAACATAAGGTTGTGGTTGAGCCATGTTCTGTCCAGAATTCACTGTATTCTGTGCACTCCCTTCCTTTTCTTCAAAGAATGACGGATCAAAGTTAAACAATGAGGTGTCAAAACTCATCTGTCACTGATGACACAATCTGTTCCTCTTCTAGAACACATGACGTCTACACTGGCGTAATAGTCTACCCACTTGCTTCTGAGACTTCCGAGACTGTCTGGAAACTTCTAGTGCTTCTACGTGTTGACCGAAACTATCGTCCTCACGCGTGGCTGATGACGTAACGAACTCATCTTTCATGTGCGATCACCAAAATGCATTCAAAACTATTGAACTCACAGTCTTTTGGTCAATCCACTGGTTGAAAAGTTTTCCTCGTCGCCAAATTGTAATAGCTGGTTGTGTGGGTGACTGAGTGTAGTGGAGCAGGCATGGCAGAACACATTCATTCACGCAGACACTTCATTAACGCTGTCTCTTGCTGCCATATTGTATTGCCTCTCTCTCGTTTACATCAAAACGTCTATTTACATGAATCAATGCTTACAATCAATATTCTACTAAAATGTACTATAATACACAGACACTACACGCACAATCACCCACAGGGAGACAAATTTTTAGAATGCAATTCAGGGCCTGACAATGCGTCAGAAGTTTCATCCATCGCTTCATAATTGAAAATGTGACGTAATTCCCAACATTGAATTGGTCTTTGAGAGTGAAATTTAGTCGGCGTCCTCGGAAACACGAATCCAAAGCCGCGATGGTTTTACAAATCAAACAGACAGCCTGATTAGCTAGTTTTACTTTGACAATCAACGTTTCACCTGAAAGCTCAAACCCAATCACCACCTCGATAAGTTACATGAAACATGGGGAACAGAATTTCTTTTGTTACCCAGCTAGTTATGAATAAAATCTCATGAAAATGATGACAAGTCTCTTTGTCATCATTTTCACGACTTTTCATTCATAACAAGCTGGGTAACAAAAAATATGTTCATATGTGACATATCAAAGTTGCCAATGGTTTTGAGCTTCAGTTCAGGTGAGACGTGGATTGTCAAAGTAAAAGCCAATCAGGATTGAAACACATAAAAGAAAGGGTACATGCTAAAAAGTGACTGACCTCGAAAATATAATGGCAGTTCTGTACATTTTTAGACTGGAAGAAAAGCGATGTAAACTTTACGTTTGAGGTCACATTTTTAGTAATGACACGATGGATTGAACCTCTGAAGCGTTTTGGGGCCCTGCATCGGATTCTAAAAAATCGTGTCCCTGTGGGTATTTGTGCGTATTATTGCACTACCAAAATGATGACAACACGATCAAGTTTACATGGTGGCTTGTTGTCAGACCAGCATTGTTGTGTTGGTCCTCGGGGACCACAACACCTTTTGTTACATCTTCATCAACCTCGGCCTTCGGCTTTGGTCGATAAAGATGAAACGAAACACGATGTGGTCATCTCGGACCAACAAAAAAGCTGGTCTGCCAACAAGCCACCAAAGATCTTATATAATCTGCGAAGGAAGTGAATCCTTGGCGTCACAAACGTCTGGGAGCGATCACAGCATAGCCTTTTGGATTTCACTCTGCGGCTAGACGCGTTGGTCTTTGTCGCTAAGTAACACCTCATGCTCTAGCGTACATAGCAGCATCGAAAAGTGTTCGTCCTTCGTTGACGACGATCGATGACCAAGACTCGGGGTTGCCTTGTGCGGCCTGGTCTTGTGGGTCTTGAGGTGGCTGGTGAGACCGACTTCGACGAAGAATTCGCTAGGAGCCTACTGCAGACCCGACGGTCCGACTGCCTGGAGGCCCAGGCTTTGGATGATGGCCCGCTTAAGAAACGGCAAGGTTGTTCCGCACCTTAATTGCTTTCGTCCAGTCATATTTTGCTTTGACTCGGGTATCCGCTCGATGCGATGTCGACTGTTTCTGTTGGCGGTAGACGACTGGCTTTCTTCTTGACTTTTTGTCAACTTGGTTTTCTGGTCATCCAGTTGTTCACCTTTTTTGTCGTATTTATGAGTGACATCACCTGTTTGAACCTTGGTAATCATGTCCGGCAGGTCTGATGACGACCTGATCTCCGTTACCATGTAAATTTTTTTATCCTCACTCCATGCATCTTTGCAGTTTGGGTTTCTTTGAGCCTTACGGAGCAGACAAAGTTTATCATATGGAAGGTACTCTTCAATCCTAAAGCCTGAGCCATCAAGCATGCTGCGACGTTTAAAAACTGCATCTCTCTTTCCTTCCGATGCGAAGAGGATGAGTATGGGCCGCGGTCCATGACCGTTGCTTTTTTTTCTTCGGGGGCGGTTCTCCCCAAGTCGGCAGACTTTCTTGACGTCACGTGTTTGCAAATCCAGACCAAGCTTATCGTTGAGGGACTCCAGCACGTCATTCTGACAATTAGCTGACACTTCCTCAATCTTTCCTTTTGTGTTTTTCTTGCCGTCTTCTGGAATGCCAAAGATTATGATGCTTCTTGCCCAACCGATTTCGTCTGCTTGACTCATGTTTATAGTGATCATTTCTTTTCGTGTCTCCGTCGATGCGGAGCCTTGCTCGGGCAAAAGTGGCCCTGTGAAAAAAGCAAACACTGTCTTCAGTTACTGGGGCCATACAACTAGCTGAACATTGAGCAAAATTATCGATAAAGGACAAAAGGTTGAAATGCAATGCATGGGAACAATGAGAATGACAGGGGAAGGAAGAGAGAGAGAGAGAGAGAGAGAGAGAGAGAGAGAGAGAGAGAGAGAGAGAGAGAGAGAGAGAGAAAGAGAAAGAGAAAGAGAGAGAGAGAGAGAAAGATAGAGAGAGAGAGAGAGAAGAGAGAGAGAGAGAAAGAGAGCGAGAGACAGAGCGAGAGACAGAGAGAGAGAGAAAGAGAGAGAAAAGAGAAAGAGAGAGAGAGAGAGAGAGAGAGAGAGAGAGAGAGAGAGAGAGAGAGAGAGAGAGAATGTGTGTGTGTACGTGTGTGAGTTAAACAGCACTTGATGACTCACCTGGTTCATCGTCGGTCAACGCGCTGTTGATGAAGTCTCTAGTTCTGGCTTCCTTCACTGGTGTAAGGTTTTGGCTGGTGGAAGATGCTACAGCTGCAGTGTCTGTAAAACAAGACAACATTAAATGAATATTAGATCTGCGGGGCCTGGTGTGGCAACAGTATGCCGACACACAATGTTCACAGGAATACAGTGAGAGTAGACATTGGAGGGTGCAGTGAGGCTGGCGGGGGGGGGGGGGTGGGTGTCGGATGTAAATTAAAGCTTACAGAGACACGCAGTAGGACATGGCATTCTTATGCGCATCACATTTGTTATTGCAAACATCATCATCATCATTATTATCATCATCATCATCACCATCAACAACAACAACCGCACCAAAAATAACAACAATAAAACTGCAATCTTTTGGGCTATAGACAGACAGACATAAAGAAAAAAGATAAAGAAAGAGATAGGGAGAGGGAGAAAGAGATCGAGTTATAATAAGAGTGAGAAAGAGACAGACAGAGGGAGAAAACGAGAGACAGAGAAAGAGTGTAAGACAGACAGACAGGGAAAGAGAATAAGACAGGCAGGCAGACAGACGGAGAAAAATAATTTAAAAAAAACAAGAAAGGTAATTTGTTGGAACGTTTGTTATGAACAAAACAATACGTTACAATTACAAATATGTCGACCCAACGGTCTTTTAAGTGCACAGACGAACAATAGGTAACAAGAACTTAGCTTGGTTGAGTTTACCAGCAAGCGGCCGAAACAAGCGTTCCAACAAACTACCTTTCTTGTTTTTTTATTCTGAATTTTGGAACCTGGGCCGAAACAAGCGTTTCAACAAACTACCTTTTTTTTCTGAATTTTGAAACGTTGGCAGCCCCCCGAGGGTTAGGGGGAAGAATTTACCCGATGCTCCCCAGCATGTCGTAAGAGGCGACTAACGGATTCTGTTTCTCCTTTTACCCTTGTTGAGTGTTTCTTGTATAGAATATAGTCAATTTTTGTAAAGATTTTAGTCAAGCAGTATGTAAGAAATGTTAAGTCCTTTGTACTGGAAACTTGCATTCTCCCAGTAAGGTCATATATTGTACTACGTTGCAAGCCCCTGGAGCAAATTTTTGATTAGTGCTTTTGTGAACAAGAAACAATTGACAAGTGGCTCTATCCCCTCTCCCCCCTTTCCCCGTCGCGATATAACCTTCGTGGTTGAAAACGACGTTAAACACCAAATAAAGAAAGAAAGAAAGGAACGTAGCCAGTCTCTTTGTTTTTGGAGAAAAAGAAGACAAGTCAAAAAGTAAGAAAGAAAGAGAGTCGTTGTGGTACTGCACTCACCTTCTTCTTTGAGCAATACTGAGAATTGCAAAGATATAGCAAATGAACGACCGGACTTCTTATCGACTTCCACCTGCAGTGTACAGTTCTGTTGGTTGCTCAGTTGTCTGCAGAAAAAGAGAGCCAGAAACTAATAAATTGATGGCTCTAAACTTTTTTTCTCATACCAGGATACTAACACATTCATCGATGTGGTGGTTGTAATTTAAGAGAGAGAGAAAGATAAGGAGAGAGATTGAGATAAGGAGAGAGAGACAGACAGATAGACAGATAGACAGACAGACAGACAGACAGACAGACAGACAGTAAAAATACAAACAGCATTGAGAGAGCATGAAATCTAAACTTTTTAAATAATCATTGGAAGAAAAACACTGCGAGAGAAGATTTCTGCTATAAAGTCTATTTAGTACTCCAAAACTATCGATAAAACAGATTTGCGGGAAAGTGTTCCCACTTGAATCACATCGCAAAATCGCTCAAACTGCACTCACTTCTTGGCTGCATAATGAAAAATATACAAATATTCACCAACACTCAAACTTGTACTCACATTGTTGGCCACATTCAATTCACCCACCCTCCTTTCAACCAAGCACTTCCCTTTTTTTTCCTCTTCGTTCATGGGCTTAGACTCCCACGTTCACTCATGTTTTTTAGCACGAGTGGATTTTTACGTGTATGACCGGTTTTTACTGCCGGGGTATTTTCGTGTTTCTATAACCCACCGAACTCTGACATGGATTACAGGATCTTTTCCGTGCGCTCTTGGTCTTGTACTTGCGTTTACACACGAAGGGGGTTAAGTCACTAGCAGGTCTGCACATAAGTTGACCTGGGAGATCGGAAAAATCTCCACTCTTAACCCACCAGGCGGCAGCGACCGGGATTCAAACTCACGACCTCCCGATTAGGAGGCCGACGTATTACCACCACGCCACTGCGCCCGTCCCTTCTCTTTTAAGTAAGAAGTACACAAACCGCACTCAACAAAAGTTGCATGACTTCTTCAAGTTTTGGTATAACGAATAAACGTGTTACTCACTCAACACAGCGGTTGATCTCGTTGTTGAAGGATTTGCTGGTGACCATGTTACTCCGTTCTAATCGCCGAGCAGCCTCCAAAAGTGCGACTTGCATCTTCACTGTCGATTTGGGAGGGATTTGGATTGAACTCGGATTGAATTCGGCGTGAGTAAAACACTCAATCAGCAGATGGACAACACTCCGCCATTCTCGGTCAAGAAGAATGAAGAACTCTCCATCCTTGTCATTGGCCTGAAAAAGTGACACACACACACATAAGACATAAGAACATTTATTGTCCATACAATTAATTACAATAGATGGAAAAGCGTGGTTCATCTGCTCTTAAAACAACCAAAACAACATATGACAACAATCTTAAAAAACAAGTAAGAACACCCAAAGTACTCCAGACAGGCACGTCCGCCACATCCATACTGCACCCACACACACACACGACCGTGATCTCGCTTTATAACAAAACAGTCATGTTTGCTTCAATATCACCAGGACGGATTAAATCAATTCATTGTTTTTGCGAAAAGGTTGCAGTTGTGTCTATAATTGGGATAATAAAGGGTTTTATTCACTCATTTATGTCGATTATATCACATGCGCATTTGGAAGAAAACTTGTGGTCATAATTAATTTACACATTCAAAAACAGCATGCTCGTCACTTTTGCACGTGGATTTATCGCATAATCTGTTTTGTTGTTGTTGCAATATTGGGATAATAGAATCAATGCATGGATACATCCTGCTGTGTAGTCTAAAATAATTGAGTGGAATGGGGGTCTGTCTATTGGTAAAATTTAAAGTACCTTCCACGTTTTAATCGATAATTTCGTGCGTTAATGGAGCATAGTACTTCTTTATATTGTACCTGCACTTAATCTTTTCTCATCAAACATCAAAACATCCCTACCAGGAGTGTTAACGGGATGTCGTAAGGTACACGGGAAATTCCTTGCAGGAGCACAGCTGCTCGTGTCACCATGTTGAAAACCTTCCTGTTAAGCTCGATTGGCCCGTCGTAGAACTCCTCACATTCTTCTTCTCTTAGCTTCAGCTTTTGTTCCAAAGATTCAACACTGAAGTTCTGCATGTCCAAAGTGCAGGGCAGAATTGTAAATCTGTCGTGGCAAAAGTCTAACAGGGACTCGTTCAGCTCCTGAAGTGTTGCAACTGTGTAATCATGAATGTGTTCCTCCAGGTCAGGGCCTCCGTCGTTATTTTGCAGGTTGAACAAGGTGAGGACGAAGGATGGCAAGTTCTCCCCGATGAAGAAAGCCTGCAAGGTGTTCACAGCAGGATAATCTTCATCTATCAAGGTCAAGTTCAGGTCAGCCGGAAGTGTGTCTGATATCCACACTTTTCCGTGGTTAGGTCCCCGCCATTCATCCAGGACTTTCACGATGTCTTTTACTTGCGTGTCCAAGCCGGCTTTTTTCAGTTGGTTGATGAGTTGGTAATCTGGCAACGAAGAAGAGCAAAAACTGTGCATGTACATATTTTCTACATACGCTTCTCTCGTGTGAATACAGAAGGCAACATGGTATGCCGTGCCATTTTTTTTATTTAATTTACTTAGGGGGGAAAGTCGCTAAACCTGGAACAGTTAAGGAGAAACAGCCGTACCAGACAAAAAAATGGATATTGCAAAGCGTTCTTTATATTGTCACATACTAGACTCTATCAGTAAATAAACGAACCACATAAAATAAAATAAAAGTCACGCAACTCATCAGACTGGTCATAATAAAAATGTCTGCATTTGTTCCAGGTTGGACGCATGGGTGTGTAAAGTGGAACACTGTTGTCAAACTCGGAACACATAAACACACCCTGACTCTCTTTCTAGCTCTGTCTCACACACACACATATACACTCACACACTCTCATTCACACACAAACAAGCACACATTGCCACACACACAAGATAAATAAATACATCATAACATTTTGATTAAGCCATTTTGTGTAAATGTAAATGTCTTTTTTTTAACAATATATTTTGATTTTTTACCAAGGAAATGATAACAATTTAAGCCTTAAATGTAAAACAAAAAGATAAATAAGGGCTAGGTCTAAAAAGGACTGAAAAACAAAACCTTTAAAAAAAAAAAGGAAAAAATATCAATCAAGTTCAAGTTCAAGTTCAAGTTTTATTAGTCCATAACCCCTGGGGTCATTTTGAACTATAAATACAATCAATACAATCATGATATATGCTAATATAATAAATAAATAAAAAATTAAAAAGATTATGAAAAACTGTTACAGATTCTATTAATAAAGTCCAAAATATTATTTAGCAATTTCTTTTTTTTAGTAGCAAACAACTTTTTAAATTTAAGTGCATTAGGTTTTTTCCAATACCCAGCTAGCAAGCTTTCGTCGGCCGATTGACGATTTCAGTCGGGTGACGTCGTCATATGTCGTGTGTCGTCGTCGGTTGTTGCGCCGATACCGTTTTGACTGTGTGTAAAACTCGGCAAATGTACGTAATAAACCCCAACATCGGCCCGACGCAATGTTGCTGTCGATAAAAATATGCAGAGTTACGGGAGATAACAAATTTATGATCATTATTTTAACATTTGTTACGTCCCCTGTTCAAGGGTCGGCCCGTCAACGGCGTGACATGACCCTGCAAATGCGAAACTGAATTATTCATATTTGTTGACTTTTTCACATGGGAGTAGGATAATTAATTGTAAGTTTCAGTTGTATATTTGCAATCAAATACAGCATGAGCTCAAACCATGAGTTTTACATTTTAAAAATATGCCATCATATATACTTGAAATACTCTCATAGCTTTCCTTACGGTAAACAAGATTGAGTGTAAACATGGCCGGCTGCTACTTTCCCGCGTGAGCGAAGTTTATTTGTTTTCTTAGTTCACGTTAATATCGAAAGAAGAGACATTCTTGTGAATGTTGGACAGCACATTGATGATATGTTATCCGAGACGAATGTCGCCTCGGGATCTCAATCTGAGTGCTGGTCCCAGTGCCACGTGGTGGCGGTGATAGTTGACACGTTGTGTAGCCAGTCACTCTTTGATATTTCTGATGTTGAAATATCACTGGTGTTTGCGCGGAGAACTGTCCAAGGACGGATGGAAACCTACAGGTGTGTTCAAGCTGTTATAACGTCAACTCGAGGACAACCGACGGATGGAGCGAGTAAGTGATTTCGTTTTTTGACTCACATGCGAAGCAAAAGTGAGTCTATGTACTCACCCGAGTCGTCCGTCCGTCCGTCCGGACGTCCGGACGTCCGTCCGGAAAACTTTAACGTTGGATATTTCTTGGACACTATTCAGTCTATCAGTACCAAATTTGGCAAGATGGTGTATGATGATAAGGCCCCAAAAAACATACATAGCATCTTGACCTTGCTTCAAGGTCAAGGTCGCAGGGGACATAAATGTTGTCTAAAAAACAGCTATTTTTCACATTTTTCCCATTTTCTCTGAAGTTTTTGAGATTGAATACCTCAACTATATATGATATATAGGGCAAAGTAAGCCCCATCTTTTGATACCAGTTTGGTTTACCTTGCTTCAAGGTCAAGGTCACAGGAGCTCTTCAACGTTGGATTGTATACATATTTTGAAGTGACCTTGACCCTGAACTATGGAAGATAACTGTTTCAAACTTAAAAATTATGTGGGGCACATGTTATGCTTTCATCATGAGACACATTTGGTCACATATGATCAAGGTCAAGGTCACTTTGACCCTTATGAAATGTGACCAAAATAAGGTAGTGAACCACTAAAAGTGACCATATCTCATGGTAGAAAGAGCCAATAAGCACCATTGTACTTCCTATGTCTTGAATTAACAGCTTTGTGTTGCATGACCTTGGATGACCTTGACCTTGGGTCAAGGTCACATGTATTTTGGTAGGAAAAATGTGTAAAGCAGTTCTTAGTGTATGATGTCATATTGCTAGGTTTAGTTATTTGACCTTGACCCTGAAGGTCAAGGTCATGTAAAGGTCAAGGTCAAGCATGTGAGTCGTATGAGCTTTGCCCTTCTTGTTTTTGCTTTAATGTTAGTTTTGCTGTTATACAGTGGGGGGGGGGGGGAGGACATACTGCTGTATCTGTATATATGTAGATGTAGGTGTGTTTTGTCCTGTTACAGTGGGGGAGGGGGGTGGAGTACAGACTCATGATACTGCTGAATCTGTAGCTGTAAGTGTGGTTTGCACTGTTACACTTGGGGGGTGGGGTGTACATACTGATGTATCTGTAGCTGTAGGTGTGTGTATTGCATTGTAACACTTGGGGGGAAGGGGGGGGGTTGTATGTTAGTTTTGCTGTTATACAGTGGGGGGGGGAGTACATACTGCTGTATATGTAGATGTAGGTGTGTTTTGTCCTGTTACAGTGGGGGAGGGGGGGTGGAGTACATACTCATGATACTGCTGAATCTGTAGCTGTAAGTGTGGTTTGCACTGTTACACTTGGGGGGTGGGGTGTACAAACTGATGTATCTGTAGCTGTAGGTGTGTGTATTGCATTGTAACACTGGGGGGGGGGGGGGTTGTACATACTGATCTATCTGTAGCTGGTGGTGTGTTTTGCACTGATGTACACTTGGGGGGGGGGGGGTGTACATACTGCTGAATCTGTAGCTGTAGGTGTGTTTTGCACAGTAACACTGGGGGGGGGGGGGTTGTACATACTGATCTATCTGTAGCTGGTGGTGTGTTTTGCACTGATGTACACTTGGGGGGGGGGGGGTGTACATACTGCTGAATTTGTAGCTGTAGGCGTGTTTTGTACTGTTACACTTGGGGGGGGGGGGTTGTACATACTGATGTATCTGTAGCTGTAGGTGTGTTATGTACTTTTACAGTAGGGGGGAGGGGGGGGGGTTGGACATACTGCTGTATATGTAGCTGTAGGTGTGTTTTGCACACAGGGGAGGGGGGGGGGTTGAACATACTGCTGTATCTGTAGCTCTAGGTGTGTTTTGCACACAGGGGAGGGGGGGGGGTTGAACATACTGCTGTATCTGTAGCTCTAGGTGTGTTTTGCACTCTACACTGGGGAAGGCGGTGGACTGGAGTGTTGTACATACTGCTGTAAGTATGTTTTGTACTGTTACAGTGGTGGCAGCGGGGGGAGGGGGGGTGTACATACAATTTTCTGAATCTGTAACTGTATAAGTGTAAATGAGTTTTGTACTGTTACAGTGGGGGGGGGGGGGTGAGGGTTGTACATACTGCTGTATCTGTAGCAGTAGGTGCGATTTGTGCTGTTACAGTTGGGGGGGGGGGGGGTTGTACATACTGCGGTAGCTGTAGGTGTTTTTTGCACTGTTACACTTGGGTTGGGGGAGGGGGGTTGTACATATATACTGCTGAATCTGTAGCTGTAAGTGTGTTTTGCACTGTTACATTGGGGGGGGGGGGGGGTATACATACTGCTGTAGCTGTAGGTGTGTTTTGTACTGTTACTAAGGGGGAGGGGAGGTGTACATACAGCTGTACCTGTAAGTAATGTTTGCACTGTTGCACTTGGGGGGTTGTACATACTGCTGAATCTGTTGCTGTAGGTATGTTTTATACTGTAATACTGAGGGGGGGTGTATATACGGCTGTAGCTGTAGGTGTGGTTTGTACTGTTACAGTGAGGGCGGTAGGGGCGGGGGGTTCTACATAGTGCTGTATCTGTAGCTGGTGATGTGTTTTGCACTGTTACAAACGGGGGGGGGGGGGTGTACACACTGCTGTATCTGTAGGTTTGTTGTCTACTGTAACACTGGGGGGAGGGGGGGTTGTACTGCTGTAGCTGTAAGTGAATTTTGCACTGTTACACTTGGGGGGGGGGGGGGGGTGGTACATACTGCTGTATCTGTAGCTGCATGCCCAGCCAGCAAGACATTAGCGGCCGATAGTCGGCCGAACACCCTTCAAAAAGTCGGGCAGGTGACGTCAAAAGATACGACGCGGGTGTTGGCCCGACTAACTTTTGCAAAGAGGCAACAAGGCGGCCGACAGGCGGCCGAACACCTGTACTATGGCGGCACGCATCCGGTCCGATGTTAATCGGTCCGATGGCTTGTTGGACCTGCGGCCCGACACCTTATGCCGACATCGTCCCGATGTCTTCCCGCTGAAATCGATATCTTCCCGATGTCGGCATAAGGTGTCGGGCCGCAGGTCCAACAAGTTATCGGGCCGATTAACATCGGACCGGATGCGTGCCGCCATAGTGCAGGTGTTCGGCCGCCTGTCGGCCGCCTCGTTGCCTCTTTGCAAAAGTTAGTCGGGCCAACACCAACGTCGTATGTTTTGACGTCACCGGCCCGACATTTTGAAGGGTGTTCGGCCGATTATCGGCCGCTAATGTCTTGCTGGCTGGGTAGTAAGGTGGTAACAACTCAGCTCTTTCTTCTTTGAAAAAATCACAGACAAATAAATAATGGAATTCATCACCTATGTCTTGTGATACACATTTGGTGCAAGTTCTTTCTGACCTCGGGATGTTAAGGTAACGTTCTTTCTGTACAGGCAAATTGTTGTTTAATGTTCTAAACTTCGTCATTAAAACACATTGCTGATAATCATGGCAGGTGTGTGACATAATCTTCACATGCAAAAATATCTTTAAACATTCGATAATTCCAAAACATAATTTTTGTTCCAATTTCTGTAAACCATTTATGGATATACTGGTCGTACAAGCTTCTTTTTACTTTCTGTTTAAACCATCTGTTTAAAGAAGAAGGAAGAAAAGTTTAAAAAACGTACCATTTTGTTTTGTTTTGCCGCGGTAGTCATTTTTGCCTCACATGCGAAGCAAAAGTGAGTCTATGTACTCACCCGAGTCGTCCGTCCGTCCGTCCCCCTCTGTCCATCCGGAAAACTTTAACGGTGGATATTTCTTGGACACTATTCAGTCTATCAGTACCAAATTTGGCAAGATGGTGTATGATGACAAGGCCCCAAAAAACATACATAGCATTTTGACCTTGCTTCAAGGTCAAGGTCGCAGGGGCCATAAATGTTGTCTAAAAAACAGCTATTTTTCACATTTTTCCCATTTTCTCTGAAGTTTTTGAGATTTAATACCTCACTTATATATGATATATAGGGCAAAGTAAGCCCCATCTTTTGATACCAGTTTGGTTTACCTTGCTTCAAGGTCAAGGTCACAGGAGCTCTTCAAAGTTGGATTGTATACATATTTTGAAGTGACCTTGACCCTGAACTATGGAAGATAACTGTTTCAAACTTAAAAATTATGTGGGGCACATGTTATGCTTTAATCATGAGACACATTTGGTCACATATGATCAAGGTCAAGGTCACTTTGACCCTTATGAAATGTGACCAAAATAAGGTAGTGAACCACTAAAAGTGACCATATCTCATGGTAGAAAGAGCCAATAAGCACCATTGTACTTCCTATGTCTTGAATTAACAGCTTTGTGTTGCATGACCTTGGATGACCTTGACCTTGGGTCAAGGTCACATGTATTTTGGTAGGAAAAATGTGTAAAGCAGTTCTTAGTGTATGATGTCATTGCTAGGTTTAGCTGAAGGTCAAGGTCATGTAAAGGTCAAGGTCAAGCATTTGAGTCGTATGGGCTTTGCCCTTCTTGTTTTTTGCTGGAATAACATCAAGGAATGTCACTAGACATTTCTGCAAAACAATTGTTCATGAATTGTTCCCCGTTGATCGCATATTGAGGTGTTCCAAGTTGGCCGACTGTTCCGGGATTGGCGATTTTCCCTTTGGTTATAGTAACATTTTTGTCCCATAAAGCTTCGTTTTCTTTCGCTACCCATGTTAATATATGTGAAATGATCAGCGTACTATTCTGACAGCTTGTCGGCAACACATTTAACTCAGAGAGAGGAGGAGATCGACCGAGTCAAAAATAGGAGACGAACAGAGACAGACAAACAGACGGAGACATGCAGTACCTTTGGATCCGCTCCAAGCTTCGTTCTTGTGTTGGTAGACTTTGTCGAAGAAAGGAGATGGAGTCAAACAATGTGCTTTTTCTTCAAAATCTTTTGGATCGTCTGGAAAGAAAATCGTAAATATTCCCTTTCGTATTACATTGCAAAAAGTAGCATTTTGTAGCCCGAACCATGCAAATTCAACAAAGAAAAGGGTATCTTATTCATTTTGAATTTGCCAACTTTGCAATGAGAACTTGCAGGCAAGGACAAGGTTAATTTCAGGAAATGTTAGAATAATTACATTGCAAACTTCATGTAATGCTCTTCACACAGTTTGACTGGTTTGTTTGCCTATTGGTTATTTAAGCTGAGACAGAATCTGGCATTGTCGTTTTTTTGCAAAGAAAAATCGTATTAGAACACACGATATCATCGTTTTTCTATAACCTCTAATATGTATAGTTTTGTTGCATTTGATTGACCATGTGCCCACTAAAAAGAAAACTGTTAAATAACAAAAGCGCTATGAACAATAATGTTCGACTTTTGACATGAAGATTCACCGGAAAATGTTTTAGGGGCATTCACTTTTATCACATCATCTCAGTTTTTGAAAAGCTTCATTTCATATCGCGTCATTTTTATATTTAGTCAAGTTTTGACTAAATATTTTAACATCGAGGGGGAATCGAAACGAGGGTCGTGGTGTATGTGCGTGTGTGTGTGTGTGTGTCTGTCTGTCTGTCTGTGTGTGTGTGTAGAGCGATTCAGACTAAACTACTGGACCGATCTTTATGAAATTTGACATGAGAGTTCCTGGGTATGAAGTCCCCGAACGTGTTTTTTTCCATTTTTTTGATAAATGTCTTTGATGACGTCATATCCGGCTTTTCGTGAAAGTTGAGGCGGCACTGTCACGCCCTCATTTTTCAACCAAATTGGTTGAAATTTTGGTCAAGTAATCTTCGACGAAGCCCGGACTTCGGTATTGCATTTCAGCTTGGTGGCTTAAAAATTAATTAATGACTTTGGTCATTAAAAATCTGAAAATTGTAAAACAAAATAAAAATTTATAAAACGATCCAAATTTACGTTTATCTTATTTTCCATCATTTGCTGATTCCAAAAACATATAAATATGTTATATTCGGATTAAAAACAAGCTCTGAAAATTAAATATATAAAAATTATTATCAAAATTAAATTGTCGAAATCAATTTAAAAACACTTTCATCTTATTCCTTGTCGGTTCCTGATTCCAAAAACATATAGATATGATATGTTTGGATTAAAAACACGCTCAGAAAGTTAAAACAAAGAGAGGTACAGAAAAGCGTGCTATCCTTCTTAGCGCAACTACTACCCCGCTCTTCTTGTCAATTTCACTGCCTTTGCCATGAGCGGTGGACTGACGATGCTACGAGTATACGGTCTTGCTGAAAAATGGCATTGCGTTCAGTTTCATTCTGTGAGTTCGACAGCTACTTGACTAAATATTGTATTTTCGCCTTACGCGACTTGTTGTTGACTCATGCTATTGGACTACTTACTCTCTTTTCGGCACATAACCCCAGCCACATTTTTGAAGCTCTTTCTTCTGAATTTTCACCAAGTAATCTTTGGCTCGTAGCAAACTATGGGATTGTATTTCCGCTTGGTAGATAAAAAAAAAACTCATAATTGAAATTGTAATTAATTCAAAGCTATGCCCAAATTTGCCCTTACCTTAAATCGAAAATAAGACATGAAGAAGAGACTTTTATGACGTTTTATTTAATGTTCTCACAGCAGAGCTGTCTAGTAATTGTAAGAGTACACAATACAGTTTTAAATGATAAGATTACAGTCTTCATACAAGTTTTCCTTTCCTTCTCTTTTTATATTTAGTCAAGTTTTGACTAAATATTTTAACATCGAGGGGGAATCGAAACGAGGGTCGTGGTGTATGTGCGTGTGTCTGTGTGTGTGTGTGTGTGTGTGTGTGTGTGTGTGTGTGTGTGTGTGTGTGTGTGTGTAGAGCGATTCAGACTAAACTACTGGACCGATCTTTATGAAATTTGACATGAGAGTTCCTGGGTATGAAATCCCCGAACGTTTTTTTCATTTTTTTGATAAATGTCTTTGATGACGTCATATCCGGCTTTTCGTGAAAGTTGAGGCGGCACTGTCACGCCCTCATTTTTCAACCAAATTGGTTGACATTTTGGTCAAGTAATCTTCGACGAAGCCCGGACTTCGGTATTGCATTTCAGCTTGGTGGCTTAAAAATTAATTAATGACTTTGGTCATTAAAAATCTGAAATTTGTAAAAAAAATAAAAATTTATAAAACGATCCAAATTTACGTTTATCTTATTCTCCATCATTTGCTGATTCCAAAAACATATAAATATGTTATATTCGGATTAAAAACAAGCTCTGAAAATTAAATATATAAAAATTATTATCAAAATTAAATTGTCCAAATCAATTTAAAAACACTTTCATCTTATTCCTTGTCGGTTCCTGATTCCAAAAACATATAGATATGATATGTTTGGATTAAAAACACGCTCAGAAAGTTAAAACAAAGAGAGGTACAGAAAAGCGTGCTATCCTTCTTAGCGCAACTACTACCCCGCTCTTCTTGTCAATTTCACTGCCTTTGCCATGAGCGGTGGACTGACGATGCTACGAGTAAAATGGCATTGCGTTTCATTCTGTGAGTTCGACAGCTACTTGACTAAATATTGTATTTTCGCCTTACGCGACTTGTTTTTAACATACATTATAACATATAATCTTGACAAGACAAGAAGAAGAAAGGGAAAAATCAGATCACACAAAAACACACACATAAACCACGTTCTACAAATAAAAAAAACATAGGAAGGGGGGATAGGGTTTGGTGGCCTGGTGGTTGCGTAATCAAAAACTGTTTGTGAAAGGTAACAAATTTGTATTAGGATTTTCTTCCTGCCATGAATAGACACTCTTCATGATAATTATCCTACCAACGCATACAGACGGTCATTTTGGAATTATAAGTGAGGTTTCACACACGAAAACCATACTTTTTTGAAATCAGAAAATAATAAGGAATTCAGGTTGATGAGAAATGTAAATATTGTAACAATGGAATTAATGAGGAATATTTTGTACTTGAATGACCAGTTGAACTTAAGTAGTTTGAGGAATATATTAGTCAATTTAGGATCAAAAAACAGTAAAGGTAGGTTGTTGGAACGTTTGATATTGACAAAACAATAACATTGTTTTAGGATTGAGTCAATTTAGGCAAAAAGGGTATTGGAATGCTAGTCTTCCTGTTTGTGTGACAGACGTCACAGTCGAAGTATGATCAGAATTTGTATCAGAATTAAATGCATCATTAAACATTTTGATCGCCGATATGTGTATGATCATTTTGAGGGAAGGGGGGGGGGCCCATTCACATTCATCTCTGCAATATAAGTTTGAAATCTCAGAGAGATAGAGGGAGAGAAAGAGAGAAAGAAAGGGAGACAAAGGCATCTGTCCATGCATGCTTGCCCAAAGCTTGCTCGCGCAAAACTGTCCATTTTAGTGTTGAATTGAGGCCAGGCAGCAGTGTGTTAGTTTTGAACCTTGAGCAATTGTCAACTACAAAGCAATGTTTTTTGTATGAAAAATGATGAGTTACATTTTCAGTGATACTGAATGTTGATGTTGATTATCGTTATATGTGTAAACTAGAATGAATACCCGCTTCGCCGGGTACAGTAGAGCCGAATGATACCCGGCTTCGCCGGGTACAGTAGAGCCGAATACCCGGCTTCGCCGGGAAGAAGTAGAGGAATACCCGGCTTCGCCGGGATGAAAGCGTTGTGGACAGTGACCTTCTAAAAATAGTAACGGGAATATCCAGCTTCGCCGGGATGAAAGCATTGTGGACAGTGACCTTCTAAAAATAGTAATGGGAATATGGATTGACGCCACACGAAGGAAGGGAGATAAACTCGCAAAACACTGGAGAAGATAAGGAAGAGTTTCTGGGAATGGATCTGGGAAGATGAACAGAAAAACCAAAATCGGTTCAACGCTGCGCGCTGAGAGCACGTGTTGAAAATTCTCATCGACCAGGTTGTGTCCGGGGTCTACCTGAATATGCCCACCAAATTTGAAGCAGATTCATCGAGAACTTTGGCCGTGCATCGCGAACACATACACACAGACACACACACACACACACACACACACACACACACACACACACAGACACAAGTCGTATATATATATAGATGGTAGAAGAGCAACACGTACATGGTTCCAGCAGCGTGACTTCCTCTGGCAGAGTCATTTCTGGAGATAAAAAAATCTAAATAGAAAACATTACAAATACAATGCTGATATGAAAAACAAGAGGCGAAGCTAACTTCAAGGCTCACGTAAGAAATCGATAAACAGTAGCACAAACTCACTCACTCGCACACCCACACATAGTTAAAACGCATCATATCAACTTCATGTATAATTTTCCAAAAACAGGCAAATAGATAAAGTGACTGGTGTATTTGTTGTTGGTGCAGTTGTCCCTGAAGGAGATCTTCACACACACACACACACACACACACACACACACACACACACACACACACACACACACACACACACACACACACACGAGACCGCAAAAACACGCATGCACACACACACACACACTTTTAAACTGTCATGGATTCAGCATAATTATCATGGCATAGCTTATCTACAGTCATAAACCCACCCTAGAGCTAGCGTATCAAGATATTATATTCTTGGAATTATCATAGTCATCATACGACTAAGACTTAAAGATATGGGCGTCACCATGGTCACACTCACACAGCTTTACATGGGGTCATTTTCCCTCTGAAGTTTATATTTTCCAGTAACACGTTGTCCTGCTGGCCACCAGCTCCGCGTGCTTGGGAATGAACGGTCACCAAGAATACCATAGACCATTATCTCTCATTTACTGGCTGTGAGTAACTGTAAGGCATTAAGGTTATTGGCAGAAAAACCATGTACTTCCTCACTGCAGCACTGGAAAGCTTTTTTTTTTTTGGCTCACGCAAGTGTAGCCTAAGCGATCGTAAACTTTGTCTGTCTGTGCGTGCGTATATATTCGGATGTACCCCCCGCGGGTTAGGGGGAGTCCCATATTGGTTGGGACAAGAAAGAATTTACCCGATGCTCCCCAGCATGTCGTAAGAGGCGACTAACGGATTCTGTTTCTCCTTTTACCCTTGTTAAGTGTTTCTTGTATAGAATATAGTCAATTTTTGTAAAGATTTTAGTCAAGCAGTATGTAAGAAATGTTAAGTCCTTTGTACTGGAAACTTGCATTCTCCCAGTAAGGTCATATATTGTACTACGTTGCAAGCCCCTGGAGCAAATTTTTGATTAGTGCTTTTGTGAACAAGAAACAATTGACAAGTGGCTCTATCTCATCTCCCCCCTTTCCCCGTCGCGATATAACCTTCGTGGTTGAAAACGACGTTAAACACCAAATAAAGAAAGAAAGAATATTCGGATGTGGTAGAAACTTTAACATTTGACTGAACACCGAAATAATCATTTCACCTGGTTATTTTCCAAGCACCATCTTCAAAGTAATCAAAGGAAGATTAATTTCATTCAAGGAAACATTCATTCCCAAAGACCCAATCCCTGTTGATAATGTTTGCACCCTATTGTGTTCCGTGTCTGCATGGGTGTGTGACCATACACACATTCATACACACATGCTTGAAACTGGAGTAGGTTGGAAACACGTCTTTACTGTCCAGTCTGTCCAGACCAAAGGGGAAGCACTCTCTCAACATAATCACGTTGTACACAACATATTTGTGACGTAGTACACAATACAATAGTGACATAATACACAATATAACATCCCCCTTCTTCCAGAATGTTATCTGTCTGAATAAGATTTTAATTCACAATATAACACACCCCTCGGATCGACATAATGGCTGGTCTGACAACAAGCGAACAAACATAACATAATCCCCCCCTCCTCTCCCCTCTGCTTTTAATACTTTTATCTGCTTTTATGACAGACTTCTGGTGTGAAAGATTAAACAGCAACTTTTCTTATTAAAAAGTACTGTAGGATTACTAGGAAGGATCTGAACAGATTCCTCTTTTTCTGACTCGTGTCTTCATGTCTTGGCAAAATTGAAATAAAATATCAATACGTTGGGCTACACTGCCTTTATCCTAATTTTCTTACAATGGGCATGGCGTATATTTTATGGAAATGAATATTCAGCCACGACATTAAGATTGGTACAGGAGAATTATAATTTCAGCAGTTTACCTTCATAGTGTGCTATGCAACTTCTTTTTTTTCTTTTCTTTTCTTCTTATTCCTCTTCTTTTTCTTTTCTCTCTCCTCTTCTTCTCTTTCTCTCTCTCCTCTCTCATCTCTTCTCTTCTCTCTCTCTCTTTTCCTTTTCTCTCTTTCTCTTTTCTTCTCTCTTTCTTTTCTTCTTTATGTATTTATTTTATTTTGTTTGTTTCATTCTCTTTTTGCTTGTCCCGACGCTTGTTCCTTCTCCCAGTATGCTCCCACACCGCCCCGTCCCACCACTCACTGCAACATCCACCCCCGAACTTCGTTCCGCCGCCAGACTTTGTCGAATCAATGAGCCCCCAGTGTTGGTCAGACACCTGGGCACCCTCACTAATTATGCAACTTAGGATGCATGATCCAGCCTTTTGGATAGACAATAACTTGAATAAGATATGAAAAAGAAAGAAATAATAATAAATAATCTGCAGTTGTTGTGTCTTCTTAAACAACATTAACAGGAAGCAAATTAAGTATTTTGCTTCCTACCATTTAAAAATAACCTTTGTTTTCTGCCATGTTAGAAGAGATGTATGCTTCCCACCATTTTAAAATAACCTTTGTTTCCTGCCATGTTAGAAGAGATGTATGCTTCCCACTATTTTAAAATAAGCTTTGTTTCCTGCCATGTTAGAAGAGATGTATGCTTCCCACCATTTTAAAATAAGCTTTGTTTCCTGCCATGTTAGAAGAGATGTATGCTTCCCACCATTTTAAAATAAGCTTTGTTTCCTGCCATGTTAGAAGAGATGTATGCTTCCCACCATTTTAAAATAAGCTTTGTTTCCTGCCATGTTAGAAGAGATGTGTGCTTCCCACCATTTTAAAATAACCTTTGTTTCCTGCCATGTTAGAAGAGATGTATGCTTCCCACCATTTTAAAATAAGCTTTGTTTCCTGCCATGTTAGAAGAGATGTATGCTTCCCACCATTTTAAAATAAGCTTTGTTTCCTGCCATGTTAGAAGAGATGTGTGCTTCCCACCATTTTAAAATAACCTTTGTTTCCTGCCATGTTAGAAGAGATGTATGCTTCCCACCATTTTAAAATAAGCTTTGTTTCCTGCCATGTTAGAAGAGATGTATGCTTCCCACCATTTTAAAATAAGCTTTGTTTCCTGCCATGTTAGAAGAGAGGTATGCTTCCCACAATTTTAAAATAAGCTTTGTTTCCTGCCATGTTAGAAGAGATGTGTGCTTCCCACCATTTTAAAATAACCTTTGTTTCCTGCCATGTTAGAAGAGATGTATGCTTTCCACCATTTTAAAATAAGCTTTGTTTCCTGCCATGTTAGAAGAGATGTATGCTTCCCACCATTTTGAAATAACCTTTGTTTCCTGCCATGTTAGAAGAGATGTATGCTTCCCAGCATTTTAAAATAACTTTTGTTTCCTGTCATGTTAGAAGAGATGTATGCTTCCCACCATTTTAAAATAACCTTTGTTTCCTGCCATGTTAGAAGAGATGTATGCTTCCCACCATTTTAAAATAACCTTTCTTTCCTGCCATGTTAGAAGAGATGTATGCTTCCTACCATTTTAAAAAACCTTTGTTTCCTACCATGTTAGAAGAGATATATGCTTCCTACCATTTAAAAATAACCTTCGTTTCCTGCCATGTTAGAAGAGATGTATGCTTCCTACCATTTAAAAATAACCTTTGTTTCCTGCCATGTTAGCAAAGATGTATGCTTCCTACCATTTTAAAATAACCTTTGTTTCCTGCCATGTTAGAAGAGATATATGCTTCCTACCATTTAAAAATAACCTTCGTTTCCTGCCATGTTAGAAGAGATGTATGCTTCCTACCATTTAAAAATAACCTTCGTTTCCTGCCATGTTAGAAGAGATGTTTGCTTCCTACCATTTGAAAATAACCTTCGTTTCCTGCCATGTTAGAAGAAATATATGCTTCCTACCATTTAAAAATAACCTTCGTTTCCTACCATGTTAGAAGAGATGTATGCTTCCTACCATTTTAAAATAACCTTCGTTTCCTGCCATGTTAGAAGAGATGTATGCTTCCTACCATTTTAAAATAACCTTCGTTTCCTGCCATGTTAGAAGAGATGTATGCTTCCTACCATTTTAAAATAACCTTCGTTTCCTGCCATGTTAGAAGAGATGTATGCTTCCTACCATTTTAAAATAACCTTTGTTTCCTGCCATGTTAGAAGAGATGTATGCTTCCTACCATTTTAAAATAACCTTCGTTTCCTGCCATGTTAAAAGAGATGTATGCTTCCTACCATTTTAAAATAACTTTTGTTTCCTGCCATGTTAGAAGAGATGTATGCTTCCTACCATTTTAAAATAACCTTGGTCTCCTGCCATGTGAGAAGAGATGTATGCTTCCTACCATTTTAAAATAACCTTCGTTTCCTGCCATGTTAGAAGAGATGTATGCTTCCCACCATTTTAAAATAACCTTCGTTTCCTGCCATGTTAGAAGAGATGTATGCTTCCCACCATTTTAAAATAACCTTCGTTTCCTGCCATGTTAGAAGAGATGTATGCTTCCCACCATTTTAAAATAACCTTCGTTTCCTGCCATGTTAGAAGAGATGTATGCTTCCTTCCATTTTAAAATAACCTTCGTTTCCTGCCATGTTAGAAGAGATGTATGCTTCCTACCATTTTAAAATAACCTTCGTTTCCTGCCATGTTAGAAGAGATGTATGCTTCCTTCCATTTTAAAATAACCTTCGTTTCCTGCCATGTTAGAAGAGATGTATGCTTCCTACCATTTAAAAATAACCTTTGTTTTCTGCCATGTTAGAAGAGATGTATGCTTCCCACCATTTTAAAATAACCTTCGTTTCCTGCCATGTTAGAAGAGATGTATGCTTCCTTCCATTTTAAAATAACCTTCGTTTCCTGCCATGTTAGAAGAGATGTATGCTTCCTACCATTTTAAAATAACCTTCGTTTCCTGCCATGTTAGAAGAGATGTATGCTTCCTTCCATTTTAAAATAACCTTCGTTTCCTGCCATGTTAGAAGAGATGTATGCTTCCTACCATTTAAAAATAACCTTTGTTTTCTGCCATGTTAGAAGAGATGTATGCTTCCCACCATTTTTCAAGAGTATTTTTCTCTACCGTTTTAGAAGATCATTTGCTTACTACCATTCTAGAACAGCATGTACTTACCATTTTCATTTTAATGTTTACCATTTTTAAGGAACATTAGGCTTCCTGCTATTTAATGAGAGCAATTTGCTTCCTACCACTTTAAAATAAAAAAATTGTTTCTCACCGTTTTAGAACAGCATTTTGCAATTACTATTCTTGATAAAGCAACACACACAGATAACCGGTGATCATTATGATTTCCCTGCTGCGTATCTTTTCGTTTTGTCTATAATACAAAACATGAAGAAACATGGAAAAGTTGTCATTATCAACTGTCTTTCAGCTTCAATGTCCCTCACTCAAAAGTACTGTGTTCTATTCCACGTTAGCATCACTGCGATGAAGTGATTTTTAATTGGATTTTAATTTTATTTTCATCGCTGTCAAATCTGTCGAACAATGAAGAAGAAGAATCGCTGTCAAATCATAACCAGTAGTCAGAATGTAGGAGAGGCTTGGATTGGCATTTGAAATACACAAGTTGTGTGTCTGTTATCATACTTTGAATTCCTTCATGATATCTTTATCTTTGTTCGATTATTCATCTATCAGAAGACCTTCACCGCATTTTTTCAGATTTTCTTCTTCGTAATTTATTTTCGTTTTTATGTTATCTTTTAATTTTAATTCTTTCTGGATCTTAAGGTGATGAAATCAAATATGGCGAACTTAATATTGTTTCATGCTGATCGTGCTTGAAATTACCTGAAATCCTGAATAAAGGTCGTTGAAGATGAATCGCACCCCCTGCATGATCAGTTCGCACTCATGCCATCTAGGCGTAGATACAGAGCTGCAAAGTGTAGAACCTCTCGCATGCGGAAGTCGTTTATTCCATCCGCCATCTCAGTTCTTAATGATACCACTTAGTGCATGCATGTGAAACTGAAAAATGTACAATGGTGTTTTCCTCAGAGCTAGCTAGGAATGCATTGTACTCTAATGTTGTCATGTTATTGTTGTGTTTTTTATCTTCATGTTTTAAAATTATCTCCACAACTTATAAAGTATACTTTTACACTAGAATTATGTTTAAACAAATTAAGTATGTATGTTTAATATTATTCTTATGAAGTTTTTTTACAACTATTTAGAATAGAACAGGATGGATGTTTTGAATGTCAATCACTGGGAGCAGTCAGAAGAGTAAGAATTTTGTTTGTTCTCACTATCATTTGCTTATGAAGATCATGATGTTGTTCTATTGCTTAGTCAGTCCTAGAAATAATGTCCTAGACCTGTCTTACCTTGCTGTTATCAGTATTTTTGCCCTCTTTCATTACGATGCTATGGTATTTCTGTGGGTCTCCACATGTGTTTGTTTATAAGGCGGAAGTGACCTCCCCTTGTACACAATAGGCCCTCAGAGGGAGCCTACGGACAGACTAGAATAGAACATGCACATAACACAGAATGTCTGCACAGCACACACACACACACAGCAATACAGCACACCGTCTTGTACCTCCTTCTGCCCTGCCGAAGTCGGGGTATCCTTTTTAATCCACCGAACAATTAATATCCACAGCCATGTGTGTCTCCTGCCTCCGAACACACACGCTACAGAGCTCGACTCGATGTGCGCAGTTTCGTATAAAAATTATTTTCCAAAATTCCCCGCTGTGTTTTATAAAATAATCATATTATGAAAGCACATACATTCTTATCTTAGTTGTTATGTATTCATTGTTAGTAAACATCGGCATTATTCATGTTTTACTTTAAACGCAATCATTGTTATTTATAGATCACAGGCACCTGATGTAAGTAGGTCACACACGTGTAAATGTTGTGCCCAGTCCTTGTTTTTGTTTCTGTTATTATTTTAGTTAGCAGGTCTAGTTGAGCACGTATTAAGTATCATGTACCCACTACTAGTCATTGTGCATTTTAGTTAATGGACTGATGATGTCATTTGTATGGAGTCGACGCACGTGCGAGGATATGTATGTGTGGGAGGGGGGGGCGGGAGATGGAAGCTTGCTGTATGTTATGTAATGTATATATTGTGTGTGATACGTGGAAATGTGATACTATTTATTTGCATGTATGATACAGGTACAAATGTGATAATTGTAGGCTTATACTAGTGATTACTGTGTGTGATACATGAAATGTGATATGAATGCCGTTTTTATATGTTATACTCTTACTTTCTCCCAAGCGCAAGACAAATTCTTCTATGAAAATTGAAGCCAATAAAATTTGAGTTGAGTTGAGTTGAGTTGAGATCCTCAGAGAAAAACATTGTTCGTATCACAGGCCAATATTTATAGAGCAGCATATTTTTGACATAGTGAAAACCCAGATATATTTAGTTATAGATTACGAGGGCGTTATTCTTACCTTTAATATTGGCTGTGTATGCTCTCCAAAATTTGAGCCACACGTAATACGTATGAAGGAATGGTATGCTGCAGTTTCTACAACTTCAACAAAAATAGCGCATGCGCAGTTTCTAAATATAACGGACACTCTGGTTGGCCCGAGGACTGAGCTCAGCCAGATGTTGATCACGCGCTGAATGAGTGATTCATGCACTCCTGTTTGTGTCAAAATGGCGTCTTCTTCTGCGTTGGACGGTTGTGTGCCAAAATGGCGTCAAAGATGGCCGCCGAAAGCAGTTTTTGTTCTATGAACAATGACAGGAATTGCCATACTATACACACTTTTGGAGCTCATTCCGTCAATTGAGGCATTTTTTTGCACAGACAAAAGTGGCAGATACACTGTCACTAGGTTTTGAGGTTTGAATTTACAACGCTCATATTCGAGGTAATATATATATATAGCTCAGTCTGGTGTGATCAGAGCTTAATCAAAAAGCGCTGTATCCGGACTAAGTGATTAATCGTTTGCGTTGTATGTGATTTTGAACCGTTATATTTTTTTGCACAAAAACTGTGCCAAGCAAATGAGTCTCGGGTGACATATGTATAAAACTACCTACGGTAAAATACCATTCAAAAACAGCCAACAGCAAAGCAATTCTGGCTAATAACATTGTGATCGCAGATTACTGCAATTGATTTGTATCATAACGTAGCGTTAATAAGGACATTAACAATACTTACTTATTTCATGGAAAAATGTTATGGTACGGCAAGATACAGGGTACGTCGAGTAACAACAGCAGCCAACTCCTTCACTGGGATAGGAGCTGACACGACCGCGCACGGGGTTCATAAAAGCTATGCATGGCGTCCCTCTGTCGCAGCAAGGGGCGGAGCTAAATGGCTTGTGGAAAAACACCCGCAGGTTTAAAGATATAGTATGCCTTTTATCGTCATGGTCGATTTTCCTTTTCGTGTTTTTTTCTTCTGAAAAAACACACCTGCTAGTTACATGCTTTTTATGTTGCTGTGACGTTTATTGGTAAACCCAATGTGGCAGTTTAACAAACATTACTAACTGCAATGTAGCTTTTTGGCCTGTAATAGTAAATTGTATTCTTTTTCAGAAAGTACAGATTATTGCAACAGTTTTCAAAGAAAACAACACAGGTATTATCTCTTCATATTGAAAAACAATGTCCAATGTTCTTTCGTAATTTTAAGCAAAACCAAAACAAAGGATAGAGGGAGGGGGGTTGTATGCCCAAACGAAGGCACACTATTAAATAGTAGACTATTTTATTTGGGACAGCTTGTTACTTTAAGTTACATGACTGCGCGCTAGGCAACCACTGTTTGGATGAAAACTGGCCTGGTCTCAATTTAGGTCAGCGGAAGTTTAATCCATATACATGTTCACGTGAAATAAAAAACATTTATTTTTCCCAAATAACGACAGATTTGCCTAATAAATACCTCGATTTCAGATTATTAGGGAGGTTTTGATATTGCGTTACGTACCCCGACCTCACCTATCCCTATCGAGATAAGTCACGCAGAGGAAAGTTGTAAAAACTGCTCGTTAGATACCACGTCACCTATCAAAGTAGGGCAAAACTCCAAAACTCGTGCTCTAAAATTCGTGGACAGCGCGCTAAAGTCTGCAACAATACCCAGTGTTGAAACTGCTGCTGTCATTGTGTCGGTGTCGCTGTGTGCTGCACGTGGAAGTTATGTTCCATTGACCCAGATCATACCGAGTGTTAACCAGCAGGTAAAGTCAATGTTTGTTTTTTTTAAAGGAAACAGAAAAGAAAAGTAGGGCAATCGAACTTCGAGCGTTGGTTTGTGTTCGTTCTGGGTCACTGGCCACCACGCTTTCACCCCCCGCTTATAAGGGTGTGTGTTAGTGTGTAAGTGGGCGTCGTTGTGTTTCTGACTGTCATGTGCATGTGCGAATGTGTGTATATGTGAGTGTGTTTGTATGTCTGTCTGCTTGTCTGTCTGCATGTCTGTCTGTGTAAATGGGCGACGCCACATGTGTGCGCGTGTGTGTGTGTGTGTCTGTCTGTCTGTCTGTCTGTCTGTGTTTGTGGGTGTGCGTGTGTGCGTGCGTACGCGCATGCCTTTATGTGTGTACCCAAACCTAGCCATCAATTCAAATGAATTGGACGGAACATTACTTTATGGTCGTTTACAAAGTCTTTATGAAACAAAACATTCTTGCTAGGCAGTTTTACTAACCAAAACTAAACAACACCCCCCACCACCACACACACATGATACACGTGTGCATTGGGTTACCAAGCAGACTTGATCTGTTCCTGGGAAAAGGTTACTGTTATGCTGAATTTTCAGTCTTTTTGAACATACGCTTCCTGGGAGTATTTTGGTCGAGATGACATTTCTAAATTTAGCTTGGGTCGTCCTTGCGTGCTTCATGGTTTGCTGTGATATCGCAGAGCCGTTGGAACGGGTCACCCGATTTATTTAATTTTAGTCAAGCAACCACACAACTAAAAAATGTGGTTTATGCGCCAGGATATAGGAAAATGCTGTAAGAAAAGGTCTCATACTTTATTTGAATGGTTCATATTTATATTTTAAAGTAATAATTATGAGATACGTTGCCTTCACGTATAAAAACAGTTTTATACGTGATCAGAAGCACGCACAGCGATCGACAGTGGGAATACCCGCAGTGATAGGGGTGTAGTATGCACGTAACGTGGTATCTAACGCTCAGAAGTTGTCAAAAAGAAGGTCACAGTGTTCACGTATTATCGAGACACCGACACATTTGCACTAAAATCCATTCTAGGGGAGCTTTTCCATTATTTTTTCTACCGTAGGGATTGAATTCATTCCACTGAACAGATTTAACTACAAAATACATTTGAACGAGCGGTATTTTGCTTTCTGTGTCTGCTTTTCGAAGTGAATCGAGGCGAGCACACTCAATAGGCCCACAGAAGGATACGCGACGTAAGTCTCAGCGCCTTGTCGTTCGTGGGGTCATGCTCTTGACACATCGGCGACTACGATGTATACAAACCAGAATTATGAAATATGGACTGAAGCGTGAAGGAAAGATTCCAGAAAATATTGAGCATCCTTACACCCTTCTCGGATGGTTGGACTTGATAAAATCTGACATACGTTGCGCTGACGTATGGAAGGGTTTGCTACGTGAACACGTACCTAATCACCACACGCAGCGCGACCCGCATGTGAGATAGGTGTCCTGGTAGGTGACGTAGCTGATAGGGACGCAGTTTCTAAACCTCCCTATTCTTACACAATAAAGACGTATGCTTTTTACGTCTCTCACACACTTGTATTCAGTTTGTCTTCCCATTCCTCGAGCCTTCACGCGTGGCGACCGTGTCAGTTACTTTCGTTAGATATACTACTGGCTGAAGCATAGACCAGTTTCTTCTTCAATTGACTCATTTAAAAAAACTCAGCGATCCCAGGTGAGTTGCAAGTTCATGATACGATCGACTTTGTGTGATTTGTATGATAATGATGGTTATATATTGATGGTTATTTGTTTGTTTCAAGCGAGACATTTGGAATCTTCGAGAACTGTGAAGATCACACGAACTCCACGTGGTAGCCATTTAGCTACCTCTCTGTACTACTGTAGTTTATCTTTGTGAAGCACGTGCACTTTTAATTAGGAAATGGTATCATTTTTCTAAAACAGTCAAAATTGTCACCCAACTTACACAGTGAAGATTACGTCAGAATGGAATACGTTTTTATTTGGGTTATACATATTTACAGATATACTGTGTAATGGTTTAGTTCATATCTACAGGGCCGTAGTCAGTATGTATCTGTCAATAATCTCTCATCTCCTCCATCTCCTCTCTGTTTCGGCGTTCCCCAGGGTTCAGTTCTAGGCCCAGTTTTATTTGTACTATACACCACTCCTCTCTCTGCCGTCATCAAGCAACACGCAGTCAATCACTACCTCTTTGCAGACGACACACAACTCCAACAAGCATGCAAGCCTACAGAAATCCAAGCGCTGACGCACACTCTCCAAAACTGCACTTCAGATATTAAATCATGGATGACAAACAATATGCTCAAGTTAAATGATGACAAGACTGAATTCCTTCTTTTCTCTGGATCTTCCTCTTCGACCACTTCCCTTCCAGCCTCCATCACAGTAGGTTCTAGTGACATTTCTTTCTCTGATAGTGCTAGGAATCTTGGGTTCATCATGGACTCCCACCTCTCAATGAAACAACACATAAAAAAAAGTCTGTCAGACATGTTACTTTCTTTCTGTATTTGGTGTTATTAACGTCGTTTTCAACCACGAAGGTTATATCGCGACGGGTCAGACATGTTACTTTTTTGAGATCAGAAGAATAGGTTCCATAAGAAAATGTCTTACTGTTGATGCCACTAAAACTCTCGTTACATCCTTCATTCTGTCTAGATTAGATTACTTTAACTCCCTTCTCATAGGCTGCTCTGACTCCACTCTCCAACCCTTGCAAAAAGTACAACACTCTGCTGCACGTCTCATTTTCAGAGCACCCCAGCATCAACAACCCTGCATTCCTCTCATGAAATAACTTCACTGGCTTCCTGTGTCTGAACGTATTAGGTATAAAGCTGCCTGCTTCTGCTACAATATCATCTCTGAATCGGCACCAGCCTATCTTTCGGAACTGGTCTCCCTCTACACTCCCTCTCGCACCCTTCGTTCTTCTGATGATGCTCGACTTCTCCGTCAAGGTCGCTTTAAACGCAAGGCTCATGGCTTCCGCACGTTTTCGTATTATGGCCCTCAGTTATGGAATTCACTCCCCTTTCAATTACGTCACTCTCCATCCATTTCATCTTTTAAGTCCAATTTGAAAACTCACTTGTTCCAACAACATTACGGATAGTTCCTTAGCATAGAGTCTGGGGATGTGAGATGTGCATGATGTGTTGTTTGAATCTGACAGTGATTGTATGAATTTTGTATACATGTATTGTTGTTACGCGCTTTGAACTTCTGATCTTCTTCTTCTTGGCGTTCGCAGAGGTTACACAATCAGTCCAGCACTAGTGATTGAACTTCTGATAAGGCGCTTTATAAATGCCCGTTATTATTATATTATTATAATAGATCGAGCAAATATTCTCTGTAAGCAAGAAATAGTTTTACACTAAATGTAATAATCATTCAATCATATGAGCGTTATACCGTTGAATTTTTGAAAGTACGTTCATATACCTTTAGGTCAATGGCTAATAGCAGTGTGTGCTGTGGAAAGTTCTGTGTGATGAGTCAATCTCACAGTGATCGAGAAGGGCAAGGTGTACATAGAAATAGAAATAGTACGCACTACATGCATATTTGTTATACGATAAGTGAAGTTTTCGACGTGCAACATACCAAAAACTCATTCAAATGTTATTCACTTTTAATAACAGCCATCATTCGCTCCACTATTCGTACGCTTGCATATTCTACTGTGTGGTATGTTGCATGTACGGTGCACTATTCTTATCTGGCATGCATGCTCGTCATTTAGAAATACAGATTGCTCATCATTTGCAGTTTTAAAAACAGTAAGAAGTGTCTTGCCAGCATTAATACCAGACAGGCAGCAACGTCTCTGCAAATGATTGGACGAAACGCAGGAAATGAGCCTAAAAGTGTGTCAGCTGTATTATGTCGACTTAAATTTCATATTTAAAGTACAGAAGGTATATTGTTTCATTAAATTGATACAAATCCAGTGACCATTGTTGATGGCCAGATATTACTTATTATGTTGCCTTGTGGTTGCACATTGAAGTAGTCATTGAAGTAACATTTCAAAATGACCGTGTCTCTTCTTCAGGTAATATAATTATATGGGTGATTCTCCAGAGCTGATTACCATTTAGTGACATGCATTTTCAGTCCTTTGAATGGCAACTAGAATGTATTCTCTTTACCTCTTTTAGTAATACTCTACTTAGAACATGATACAGATGTGCAACCATAAAAACGTAATATATATTTGTGTTGTGGTTTTTTTGTAACTGTAAGTATCTAAATCCATTTTACAACCTTTGGTTTTAATGTTAGTCAGGCGATGTTCTGTGAAACCCTTGTAATTTACAAAACGTAGACAAAAGAAAATTATGTCTAACTCTTTCTTTGCAGGCCAAGGAAATAATTATATGGAACCAGTATTAATTAATCAAATCACTATCTATGGTTAAAATGTCTCAGATAAGTACAGAAATGTCAACCTTGTAACATGGTTTCCACTGGTACACAGCTCTCGAGAATAACCCTCATACATTACAAAAGAAAAGAGAATAATACCATTCTGTTGTTACTTCAGTGTTGTAGTTTTTACAAATACGTGAGTACACAGCACTTTTTGTCTTTTTATTTCGGAAATAAAAGAAAATCAACAGTAACAAATGGTATGCTTCTTCCTGTTTTGACCATTTTGTAAATATTATTAGATCCGTCAAGGCGTTAATCTGGGAAAACAAAACATCTTTCTACTAGGACGCATACCAACACACTGCAGCCTGGATACTTTCTGTCCAGATTTGAAAAATGTGAGATGAATAATGTGTAGAAATTACAAGATTTATAAGTATGTATTCACTAACTGAAATGGGGGGGATATAGCTCAGTTGGTAGCGCGCTGGATTTGTATTCAGTTGGCCGCTGTCAGCGTGAGTTCGATTCCAGGTTGGGCGGAAATTATTTTACAGAGTCAACTTTGTGTGCAGACTCTCTTCGGTGTCCGAACCTCCCCCCGTGTACACTACATTGGGTGTGCACGTTAAAGATCCCACGATTGACAAAAGGGTCTTTCCTGGCAAAATTGCTTAGGCACAGTTAATAATTGTCTACCTATACCCGTGTGACTTGGAATAATAGGCCGTGAAAGGTAAATATGCGCCGAAATGGCTGCAATCTACTGGCCGTATAAAATTTCATCTCACACGGCATCACTGCAGAGCGCCTAGAACTGTACCCACGGAATATGCGCGATATAAGACTCATTGATTGATTGATTGATTGAAATCAGTAAGGATTCGTACTGCTATAGCTTCACGGCTGTACTATAGACAATAAACGTAATGGTGGTATATATAAAGGAAATATTTCAGGTCTCTTTAACCAAGGATACATTGGATTATAGTGTTACAATCAAGCATGCATGCACAAGACTGATTTGTCGAAAATTCGCTGTTTTTTTTAATAATATGATATTCTCCAAATGACTGTCCTACATCATGTTTAGATTCTGATAGATTTAAGTCAGCAGTTTTTGAGAAACCACCAAAGAACCGAAATGCAATACGCTTGTTTGCTGCTATAAAGCAAACACTGAACTATGGGGAGCTAGGTCATGTGTGTGACCCAGCCATTGAATTGCTCTGCATTCAGGACTGAAAAGGCATAGCAGTGACGGATTGAGGTTGCATTCAAATCCCCTGAGTAAGGGAGAGCGCAAAGTTTTGACTGAACATTATTTCACTGCAGCAGAAAATTAATTTTATCGAATAGAGCTAGTGCGTTAAATCTGTTGGCACACTCTATAATGTTAAATGTTAACTTTAAGACGCCATTTTATTTTCAACAGTTGGTACTTCGAAATAGAAATAAAATAACAGTACCATAATTCGTTTTAACAATTATTGATGTGCTTTTTATAACTGAATGTGTGAGCTGCTTGCTCATTTCCTGGGGGTAGCAAAAGAACACAAGCAATTTTAATTCCTACACATTCGCTTCTGTTTCAGGAAACTAACAGAATTATAAAATCTACGTTGATTGACACGGCAGCAGAAGATGCCATTTATGGTAACGCATTTGCAAAAGTGCAGTAAATGAATCGCATGGTTGATGTTAAAAACATTTCCTCTGGGAATAGAAAAAAAGAGTAAGGATCATAAGATTCATAAAGTGTATACTTTGTACCAGCAATCTCTATCGGTGTAGCAAAAGCAAGAATAAGTGTCAAAGTAGTTTCAGTTATGACGACTGTGCCAAAGGAATTGCACTTCTACCTAATTATACTGTAGATGTGGCTGCTGTTGTCAGTGATACACGGCAGAGACAACGGCGTGTCTTCACTGGTAATATCCTCTGAGTGACAGGAGAGTATGTAAAAGCCAAAGGAAACACAACACGTAACTCAGTAGGAAGGCAACCGAAGCCTCCGTGCAAAGCTGGACTTGAATACAGATTATTTGTGACACACAGTCCTCATACAATAATTCGTGGAATGTGTGAATGCTCCTAAAGCAAGGTTATAACGAGAGAACACACTGCCTCTGAATGTATTGATTTATCGAAACGCTTGAGGGATCATAACGCCAGCAGTACAGTACCGTGGGCTCAGCGCCTTGTAATGGAAGGGCGCTGGTTCTGTGCGACGCTTAGTTTTCGAGATAGGTGTGACTGACCATAGATGGACTGACGAAGTACAGGGCCCGTATTCTTGAAAAAGCTGCAACTCATATACCGGCCTGTAAAACCACTTCCGCTCGATAAGTCCGCTAAGTGTTATTCATGAAACTCCGGTAAAGACTTACCCGGGTGTCTCCGAGCTGTAAAGTTAGAGGACCCATCCCCCTCCTCTAAAACCGTCAATTTTGAATAAATCTTGTTAAAATATTGTTTGTAGATTTATGTCCCTCATGGACACAAAATGCTTTGCGGACAAATACGAGATACCGCTCGCGAAAGATTTCAACCGATGCTCGATCATACCGGCTTGTGGTGAAAGCGTGCTCGTGTCTTCTTTAATGCATTACAGTGTCAAATGTTTTTCAAGTGATTCCGTGGTTCTCTCGTTGGCCTGATGCGTGGTTGAGTCGAGTTCAAATCTCCATCTGCCCGTATTTTTTTTTACTCTTTGGCATTTGTTTATTTTTGTTTATTTTCTTCATGTGCAAAAGAGTACGTTATTTATAATAGCAAAATTGATTTAACAAAAATAATTTTAGGCTGGCATGTTTTTGTTTTTTTAAATCTTTGGTTAACATGATAATTATTAGTTTATTGATAAAGTTTGTGAACTTAAACATGTAAACATTTGATTAAAAAATTAAATAAATAACCATGAAGAAGGATGCTTCCCGCTTAAAAGAAAACAAAGGTGAGAGAGAAAAAAACCCACCTAAAATGCGGTAGCAGCCACCTGCATGCTACTGAGATTAAAAACAAAAACAAATAAAAAATAAATTAAAAGGGTCTCCTCGTGTTTTTATTTCATTCAGCTTGTTTGGGTAGTTGCTATTGACTTTGAAACTGACACGCTGGCTAAAAAGCTGCAACATTGTGTCCTTCAAAGTCAAACTGTCGTTTAACTACCGCCCAGTATTTATTTTTACTGCCCAGTAATTATTTATTTTTCCCCGGTATTCATGTGTGTCTAGCGAATGGTCGGCAGCTACCAGTTGGTTATTTTTAGAATTGAAGATTCCCGATGCTTGCTCTTCTCTGCGCACGCGTTACCGGCGTTTTCGCCGGCGTGTCAGTTTCAAAGTCAATAGCAACAACCCAAACAAACTGAATGAAATAAAAACACGGGGAGATTTATTTTTTTAATTTTTTATAAACCTCAGTTGCATGCAGGTGTACATGGTATAGTACCTAGTAAACGCCCGCCCCCCAGTTTCGACCAGTGGACTAGTAGACAAGGAAAATAAATAAAGATTATTCAGTCTGCTGTTTTTCAATTGTTTCCTTTCCTTAGACATGCTTCGGGGATTGGACAGAAAAAGGTTTCTGGAGTGGCTAGAGAATCGCAATACATTTTTGACTGGGAGGAAAAAGAAGAAACGAAAGCTTCATCTTTGGTTTAAACATAAGTTTATTTCAACAAATGTTACAATCATGACATGTATACAAAAGACACAGGTAACAGCAACAAGCTAGAAGCTTATAGTGGTGTTCCTGCATGGATATTATAACGTAAGGCAGTAACGGCTGAACAATTTGTCTAAATAAACCAAATTGGAAATCCAAAGCATCATGATTATAATCATCCTCATCTCATTAATCATCCAAAATTATAATAACATAACAAACGTTGCATAATCATTATAAAGAAAGACAGTAAGAGGAAGGAAGGAGGGGAAGAAAAGGAATAAAAAGAAGAGGGTTGTGCAGAAATTAAAGTTGTCCGGTTTGTGGAGCATTGATTCTGGTTTGCCCAAAGCGGCCTGAACGTTCAATGAACGACTGTACTATGGAAAAAATGTTCCTGTTCAAATCTAGATAATACTGTCTGTCTCCATTTAGAAGGTGGGGGAGGTGAATACTGTGGTTAGGGATGGTATGTATGGTTTCTTGGCGTGCTTCGCGATAATTTGGACAATCTAATAGGAAGTGTTTTACGGTTTCAGGCGGAAATCCGCAGTCACAAGATGCATCTGTAGCAACGTGACGTCTCACTAATCGTTATTAAGATCACTTATATATAGCCTGAGCTTACAGTGAATTGTTTGTGAAATGCGATCTCCAGAATACCAATAACACGGCGGACTTAAATAGCTTTTTGACAAAAAGTGCTTGAGGGACTTACTAAGTTTTATGTAGTCTGGTAAAGAATTCCAGAGTTGTGTTGTAGATGGGAGAAATGAGTGTTTACGCCTCTCTTAAAGTGAAATAAAGCCTGACTCGTCGTACAGTTGTTGATGGCTTGTACCGCGGACTGCTCCAACAATGGTCTTCATCTTCAAAGCTTCATCTTTGGCGAGAAGTGATGTCTGGAGAGGTTGATTTTGTGTGTTAGTGTTAGTGTTAGTGTGTGTGTGTGTGTGTGTGTGTGTGTGTGTGTGTGTGTGTGTGTGTGTGTGTGTGTGTGAGAGAGAGAGAGAGAGAGAGAGAGAGAGAGAGAGAGAGAGAGAGAGAGAGAGGGGGGTTTTGTGCAATAACGCATCCTTTGAACACTTTTATGACAAATGACCAAAATATCGTTTTTCTAGCTAAGGACCCGCTCCTGCCAAGGGTATAGTACCTAGTAAACGCCCCCCCCCCCCCCCCCCCCCCCACTTTTGGGCAAAACTGGTACATAGGTAGTTAACGGTAATATCATGTTAACCATCAATTTAAAAAAAACTCATTCTCGCCTAAAATTAACTTTTTAAATCAATTTTGATATTACAACGTACTCTTTTGCACACGAAGAAAATAAACAAAAACAAACAAAATTAATGACTAAGAGTAAATAAAATAAAAAAGTAAGGCCTGCTGGCGATTCGAACTCGACTCAATCGCGCATCAGGCGAATTCGTTAACCGTTCGGCTACGGAATCAGACACTAAATTCTCGCCACTGTAATGCATTAAACAAGACGCAAGCACGCTTTCGCAACACGCCGTTATGATCGAGCATCGGTTGAAATCTTTCGCGAGCAGAAGCTCGTATTTGACCGCAATACATCGGTGCTTAAATGACACCAATGTGTGTCCATGAGGGACATAAATCTACAATATTTGAACAAGATTTATTCGAACTTGACGGTTTTAATGGACAGTGTTGGTGAAGTTACTGACTGTGACAGGTAGCGACTTTACAGGAGGGGGATGGGTTCTCTAACTTTACTGTTCGGAGACAACCCGGTTAGGACGTACCGGTGTTTCATAAATAACACTTAGCAGTTGGCGGACTTATTGAGTTTTACAGGCCAGTATATGAGTTGCAGCTTTTTCAAGAATAAATCTTGTTCAAATATTGTTTGTAGAGAGGAGCAAGCATGAGGAATCTCCTATTCTAAAAATAACCAATTCTGGTAGCTGCCGACCTTCCGCCAGACACACATTAATACCGGGGGAAAATAAATAATTACTGGGCAGTAAAAATAAAATATCGGGCGGTAGTTAAACGACAGTTTGACTTGAAAGGACACAATGTTGCAGCTTTTTCAAGAATACGAGCCATGGACGTCACATTCCAAATAAGCACGACTATGTTGCAAGTGGAAGCCGCTGAGATTGCATTTCTTCGGGAGGTTTCCGCAAAAATAGTTATTACACGATTTGCGCGAGACAGTTGAGAAGCAGACGATCTCTGAGATCTCTGTTCGTCTTGTGATATTAAACGTTATTTTGTATGATAACGATTCACTTGCAAACTAAAGTATACAATTTGGTGTGTCAGTGGTAAATGTAAATAGAAATGTGTAATACAGACAAAGCAAACAAATAAACGTGTTTTTCTCGTGAAAATGTTGCGTTGTGCGGGTGTTTGGGTGGCCACGTGATGTACACAAAGCAAAGTGCGGGACGGACTCTGCTCTGTGCTTTTACACTGGCAAGTTCGACCTAGACACAATCATTTGTCGTAGTAAGCGTAGACATCCGGTCTGCTCCCCGCCTAATGGCCGATGTCTTCCGTCTTCGGGGGACTACGTGGGTTTAAATTTGGAGTGGTCCTTCTCCTAGAGGAGTTTCCTTGCAGGGATAGTGAGCCTCCTCTGCCCTCGTTTTAATTTTGGAGTGATCTTCTCCTAGGACAGCTGCCTTCCAGGGTTGACGAGCCTGTCCTGCCCGGCTATTTAACCCATAGTTGGGGGTTGGTTCGTGGGCACCAGGGCGTATTCACACGCCGGTGGGCCTGCATGCCACACGTCTAGGGGCCAACCTCCTCCGAGTCCTTGTAGTTCAGCCTGGGGCCTTTCGGTACCCAGTTCACGCCTGTCGCCACGATGGAGGCACTACAAAGGGCTTGCTGTGGAGAGGTTATGTACTGGCAGGAGAGACTGACGCAAGCTGCTCTCTTTTCGCGTTGTCCTGAAAAGGACGGTGCTAGCCAGCGGTGAGGGCTGAAAGCGAGAGGTGACAAGCACAAAACACTTCGCCAACACACTAGACACTTCACACAACCATTTGACAGGCACTGGCAAGTTCAAAACACGAGAAAAACGATTTCGTTTTGCGGGCAGCCACGGGAGATGTATGTATTTTCCAAATGGTTGTAAAATAAGTCTTGTATTTATCACCGTACTCAGGCCCTGTTCTTTTTTTTTTGTCACACCTAAAACCGTTATTTCTTGTGAGCGACGCAGCATTATTGAGTGTGCATACAGATTAAGAAAATACGTGATTGCTCATAAATGCAGTCACTACTAAGGTGAAATACGGCACTTGCGTGTTGATTTTGCGCATGCGTGACGGATGGCTAGAAGTTGATGGTTGTTTATGATGATAGGCATTGGCATGCTGTACATTTACGTGATGTGCTTAAAACACATCTGACGAATAATTACACAACAGTATTTTTTTTAAAATTTTTTTTATATATACCGGGTATATACATAAAGACAAGTTTACAAATATACATAGGCCCGTGTTTACAATAAACATACATTTAACAAACATTTATATGGGTAAAGGTTTGCGAACAGGTAAGGGGTGAGAGAGAGAGAGAGAGAGAGAGAGAGAGAGAGAGAGAGAGAGAGAGAGAGAGAGAGAGAGAGAGAGAGAGAGAGAGAGAGAGAGAGAGAGAGGATAGATGGTGGTGGTCTAGGTAATTGTTATTGAGTACAGGTTCAAATAAAACAAAAAGGGCTTTTGGACATAGAAGGCTTTTAAACTAGACACGTGAAATAGGAGACCCAAAACAACAACAAACAAAATAGGATCAATCAAAAATGATCCTTGTACTTGTTCCAATCAGCATCAAATTGTTGAATATTGCTACTAATGAAGGCGTTATATCTTTCTATTCTAAATCGTTGTTGTACAATTTTCTGAAAAATGTCAATGTGTGGCCGGCAGCATGTCTTTCAGTCTAGCAGTATACAAATAACATTTTGCAAGCAACAAGAACAAATCAGAAACCCTGTCTGTGTGAACAGCCTCTTTACAACCAAACATAATAAATTCCTTTGATAAAATCAACTGTGCACAGTGTGAAAAACTTTCCTGCAGCCACTTTAAAAAATCCCTCCAAAAAGACTGTACTGTAGGGCAGTCCCAGAAGAAATGATCCAAACTGTCTTCTTCTTTACAGAAGAAACACAGTGAAGAGTCTACAATTTTTTTCAAAAACAACAGATAATGTGTTGGGATAATTCTATATACAATTTTATGCTGTAACCACCGCAATCTAGTATCAATAGTTGTTTTTATAACTTGTGAAAAGACAGTTGTCTTATCCCGCCCTGATATCACCCTTCGTGGTGGACTGGGCGTTAAGCAAACAAACAAACAAGTTGTCTTATCCAGATTAATATTCATTTTTTTCTGACCATTTCTCAATTGATTTTAATGGACCATCATTATAAACCAACTTCTTATACAAAATCTTTGAATCAGATTGCAAAACAAGTTTACATGACAACATTTCGGACAACACATATTTATTTTCAAATTCTATATTTAATTTTTGTTGATAACGTTTTACTGCACGTAATACACCTTCATACAGAATAAAATTTACAGACACATGAGGATAAGCTATCTTGAAATCTTCATACGGCAAGTAGCCATTTGGTCCAAGCAGATGCCCTATGGAGACAACTCCATTCTCAATCCAGTTTGAAATAAAAATAATCTTTTTGTCCCTACAGACATGGACATTGAAATGCAGTGGCTCTGAGATAAATTCATCAAAATTCTGAGGCACACATTTACAGACAAATCGTTTATAATGCTTAAATACATCAAACCAAAAAGGGTTCTTTACTTTATGCATCAAAACATTTGCAAATTCCCCACCTCTGTATTCCACACAACAAACCTGGGGACACATTATCTTCAAAATATGTACACTCTTCCCAGTATTCAACAAAATCCTTTTCAACCATGTCAATTTTAAAACAGCTAAGTAACAATGGACATCCACCATCTTCAGTCCACCATTTTCATGTGGCTGTAGGGGAAAGTCGCTAAACCTGGAACAGTTAAGGAGAAACAGCCGTACCAGACAAAAAAATGGATATTGCAAAGCGTTCTTTATATTGTCACATACTAGACTCTATCAGTAAATAAACGAACCACATAAAATAAAATAAAAGTCACGCAACTCATCAGACTGATCATAATAAAAATGTCTGCATTTGTTCCAGGTTGGACGCATGGGTGTGTAAAGTGGAACACTGTGTTGTCAAACTCGGAACACATACAAACACACCCTGACTCTCTTTCTAGCTCTGTCTGTGTCTCACACACACACATATACACCCACACACTCTCATTCACACACAAACAAGCACACATTGCCACACACACAAGATAAATAAATACGTCATAACATTTTGATTAAGCCATTTTATGTAAATGTCTTTTTTTCAACATCATATTTTGATTTTTACCAAGGAAATAACAAATCGGATAACAATTTAAGCCTTGAATGTAAAACAAAAAGATAAATAAGGGCTAGGTCTAAAAAGGACTGAAAAACAAAACCTTTAAAAAAAAGGAAAAAATAGGCAAAGAACCGATTTCGCAGACAATGTCCTTTGTCTTCTACTGTCAGCGCAGTCATCGTGTGATTACTGTGTGCACTTCTGGCACTATAACATATCCTCAGGGGAGTTGGTGCCACACATGAAGCAGTACCACGAAATTTCGCAGCTTCATTTGTACCCCTCTTCTGTTGACAAATAGATATAAAAGGGCTACCTGCCCAATTGACTAAATGTAAAAATCATTACGCATAAAGTCTCAAAGCAAATAACTAAGAACAGATTTAAGAACTGATTTTGCAGACACACAAAAATTGCTAAGTACAGATTTCGAAGTCCTTTTGTCCGCTGCTGTCAGCGCAGTCCTCGTGTGCCCACTGTGTGCACCTCTGGCACTGTATCATGTTCTCAGGGGAGTTGGTGCCACACATGAAGCAGTACCAAGTGCTTTCCCCCGGGATAGAACGCATCGTCGAGAATGTTCTCCTTTTTTCCCCAAAAAATATTCAAGATGGCAAGATCTTGTTTCACTGAGCAGAAGATTTTGTAGCTTCATTCTTTTCTCTTTTCTGTTGACCTGCACGCCTTTTTGCAAGTGAAATCTCCAGCTTTTGCTTGTAAGGAGAAGATTGATTTCTTCGTGATGATCTCTTTGACGAGCTTGTGGTTGTGCGTTGCAGGACATCAGCAGCAGGTAAGCTTACATTTGCTGCTGACACCAAGCAGTCATAATGACCAGAATCTCCATGCGTACAGTGTACAAAACAACGATGGGGGTAACGTTGGCAAATTTATTTCAGCTTCAAGAATGCTATTGATTAGTTCTTGTTCTATATCTGGTGTTAAATGTAGAAGATCTTCCTGTGAACTTTACTTCTTCTTTTGCAAATTTGTTTGTTTCCTTCTAAATTACTTTTAAGAGTTGTGACAGTAACACCATATGCTCTTGATGCGCAACGCAAACCCATATCTCCGTTTTTCACTGCCGACAAAGCGCAGCCCATTTCTTCTGGTAACCACCGCCGTTCGGGTCTCATAATATACTGTCAAACAAATCAATCAATCATTCAATAAAACTTATGGAAAGGAAAAACACAACAAAACCGAAAAGAGAATTGAATACGTGAATAATACAGCAGTGTTCTGTTTATTGTTTGATGAGGGTAAGATGGAACAGAATGCAGCAAAGCTGGAACACTGTTCCATGTTTGCCTCTTTTATGTGTTCCATCATTGCCGCATGGCACCTGCATGGATTTCGCGTTTTTCTGTTGGATACACGTGACGTTTCAAATTTTGTTCCGTTCAAGTTATTGCAAATCTATGAAGGTTTATCACAGCAATTAACATTTTACGTGAACGTATATAGATAAAGAGTAATAATATCGAACTAGTGGTACCCGTGCTACGCACTTTGTGTGCTGCGCATGCGATGTCATTTTGTTGGTTATGTGCTTGTGAAAATGTTGTTTGCACCCCTCCCCCCCCCCCCCCCCCGCACATTATCCCGCATATAATGAATTATATTCTCTTGGTGAAAAATAAAATGTTAACCCTTACACCGGTGCAATTCTGTAACACATGTTACATAGCCACTGGTGAATTAACAGAGAGAAAAATAACAAAAAACAGTCATATAGGTTTTCGCATCAATGGGAGGTAATCGGAACTGACCAAAAAGACTGCGCGACCGCACGCGACTATACAAACAAACAAAATAAAATACAGCAGGTATGGCGTTTGCATGAATCCATGATTACGTCTACATGAACAACAGTGATAAAAGTGCGCATCTCTTCCCAGCCGTGCAGCGCTTTGAAAGTTGGAAGCATTAAAATTTAAACGGGTAAAAAGCCATCGTGAAGATACGAAAAAAAGTATGACGTGTAAAATACTTAATGATTCAAACGCATAGTATAACATATGTAACTGACAACAGAAAATATATACATGGTTCACACACACAATCGAGTGCACACATCCATGCTTATTTAAAGTCATGTACACACACACACACACATACATACATGGCATCAAGCAACACACAATTAAATGACACATATGGAATATTGAAAACGTATAACGGACATGAACATGGTAAGTATTTTACACCGTTATCTACTATAAAATTGATGATATATATATACCACTCACTTGCTATTCGCCTAAAAGCTTGCGGTGTGCTGTGACACATATAAGAAACCAGAAGAAAAAAGGACTTTACTTTGGCGAAAAGAGCATATGCTGCTTATTTTTGTACATAGCTGCTGTAACTGTATTTTTTCCGAACACTTACATGTAAAAAACATAGAGATATATCTTACCATTTCACTAAGACAGCCAAAATAACGGTCAAATTAAGGGGAGATCATGATGACGTACATGTCTATGGTTGAACCGGGGGAAAATATTTAGTCGCTGGAACCTATAAGGTTATACGGCGACTTATCAGGTGATAATGTTTCGAACTGTTTAGTAAACAAATCTATGGAATATTTTGGAGTTCCATTAACAGATAAACAGATCTATCTATCTTCTTATTATTTTAGGTTCGTCTGGGGTAGAGAAATAAAACACACAGCTAGGTTCGTCTGAGGTGCGGTCGCGTGTTTAGTCGAACCGAAAGTTGAAGAAGAACCAATCACAGATCTCTTTCGCCGCGATGTCAAAGTTCAGGTCAAAGTTCACTGTGTCTGCTCAAATTTGCGAGACAAACCTCTTCAAACTTTGTTCGTGGACAAAATTGGAAGTCGGGACCTAGCGGAATCGATTTCCTGGGTCACGTTGGCAGAACAACCGAAGGAGAAGGCACAAATCCGCGCGGTTTGGTCACAGGAATCGAAAAACCACCGAAAATCCTACCAGTATTATATAGTAGATTGTAGACGGTAGAAAGAAGAAGAAGAAGGAAGAAAAGTTTAAAAAACGTACCATTATTTTTTTTTTTGCCGCGGTAGTCATTTTTGGCTCACGTAAGTGTAGCCTATGCGATCGTAACTTTGTCTGTCTGTGCGTATGTGCGTGCGTGCGTGCGTGCGTGCGTGTGTATGTCTGTGGTAGAAACTCTAACATTTGAAGACGTCACATTACATTGACGTCACATTATGACGTAAGAGGGTTAGACGTCACGCGAAGGAAGTACTGAAAGTCTCGGTCATTATTATTTTGAGCGGGCCGAGACTAGTTGGCAGTCGTGTCCCTGTAAGTAGGGCAGACAGACAGATCTAGATCTAGTGTCTCGCTTTCTTGCACAGTTTCACCTATGCTCTTTCTCTGTGTGTGTGTGTGTGTGTGTGTGTGTGTGTGTGTGTGTGTGTGTGTTACTGTTTGTCGATTTCTTACGTGAGCCTTGATGGCTTCGCCTCTTGTTTTTGCTGGAATAATATCAAGGAATGTCACTAGACATTTCTGCAAAACAATTGTTCATGAATTGTTCCCCGTTGATCGCATATTGAGGTGTTCCAAGTTGGCCGACTGTTCCGGGATTGGCGGCTTTCCCTTACAACTATTTTTCTTTTAATGTTATCTGGTTTTTCATCCCATACAAAAGAATATAGCAGTTTGTTCAATTCTTCGAGAAAATGTTTTTCAGGATCTCGTAAATTCATAAATAGGTGAGTTAATCTTGACATAACCAATGTCTTTATAGCTGTTACTTTACCGATTGGTGTAAGATTCCTCTTTGACAACACATTTAAACCCCTCCGAATTTCGTGGAACAGTATTTCTAACTTGTAACTGCCAGTCACAAAAAAAACCCACCTTTCAGTGGTTAAAACGAGATTATTGTGTAGCCTGTATGTATAATAATATAATAATAATAACGGGCATTTATATAGCGCCTTATCCGAAGTTCAAAGCGCTTTATGCCGTGTGAGATGGAATTTTTTACACAATATATCACGCATTCACATCGGCCAGTAGATCAACAGCCTATAGGCGCTGCATGAATATGATTTTAAAGGCGTATAATTTTGTATGTGCTGTTAAAGCGAAAATCGTTGCAATGACATTTCTCAATTGCTTTCTTTTCTTAAATGTACGTGCGGATTTAACAAGTTAAGTCCCTTCCACAACAGTTCTTTTTAACGCGGACGACTGAATTAGACAGGTAAAACAATAAATTGATACCCCAATATTGGGTTTATTCGCCCCCCCCCCCCCCCTGTAAACACATGCACACAAAAATGCGTGACATACAGACTGACAGTGACTTGGCGTCATGCAGTGTAGGACTTGCATCTGACAACATTACTGCTGGCTGTGTTTTGCAGTTTTGCTCATGACCACATTGTGTAGGTTTTGTATGAATTGAAAAAAAGGAATACGTATACATAATGCATTGCTAGTCGTTTTATCCATGACTTTTTTTTAATTGACCCATATGTGTCATCAGCTTCGACTGAAGCTGTGTATCAGTCTGTGGTAATTATGTTCTTAACATATGACGAGAAGGCTTGTGTCGACACCTGTGTCATGAGCAAAATCAATTGAGCAACATTATGTTATCCCAGCGAAGCTGGAGGTATCCCACGAACACATACTGAGATCAACTTGAGACATTTAAATTTCTTCCCGATAATACATGATAAAGAAGCATTCGTTGTTGCCAAACTGTGGCGACAGTTGGGGACAGAAGTTCACCAAACTTTGGGAACATACTAAAATAAATATTGCGAGGGTTCTCTGCGGATTCGCTTTTTGATCACACGCCAACCAAGGCCGCTTTATGCGAGTGTAAATTCCGAGTCTACAACATAATGCTCGCGCAAGTAGACGACGTCAAGATGTTTGGACGTCAATGCGAGAGAGAGGAGAGAGAGAGAGAGAGAGAGAGAGAGAGAGAGAGAGAGAGAGAGAGAGAGTGAGAGAGAGTGAGAGAATGTGTGTGTCCCCGGGCTTTGTGTATGTGTGAGTATATATGTGTATATAATTATATATAAATATGGTTTTTTATATGGCTTGTATTTCATTCAAGACCCAGCGGATGAATATCAAGGGACTCATGAGCCTCTGGCGAGTGAGTCCCTTTGATATTCTCGCTGGGTCTTGACTGAAATACAATTACAAGCCATATAAAAAATCACGAGTGTTGTAACCTGTATATCCCATGAAGATCTAAAAGACAAAGTGCAGGGGCGGATTAGGGTGGGGGGGTTACAGGGGTTCCAGAACCCCCCAGTTGGTCATGTTTAAAATCAAGGATAAGCCATAAATTGTTCATAAAATAGCTAAAACTCTTCAGCTTCAGGGGGGCTTCGCCCCCTAGACCCCCAACGGGACCTTGCCTCTGTACCCCACAAGGGGTCTACCCCTGGACCCCAGGTTGTAACCCCCCCCCCCCCCTCCTCTGGCTTAACTGCTCCGCCCTTGAAGTGTGACGAAAACATCAAGCTTTAGTTGTCTGTTCAGATGAGGCACCTCTGCGCATACCGCAGAAGAGCTATAAATACTCGCAAAATGCATTAAACAGCTTGTCCAGAGAACAATCGTAGTCGATGATGTACCGATAAGGGAGTGTGTACCGGGCACGCTGTAACTTCACATTAGCATAGCCTGAACATAGCAGTGCTGGTCGGACTGACTGGGTTTTTAACGATTGCTAGTTTGACTTCTGTTTTAGTTGAGTGCACGAGCACACACACTCATATCTATCTATATATATATACGACTAGTGTCTGTGTGTCTGTCTGTCTGTGTGTCTGTGCACGATGCACGGCCAAAGTTCTCGATGGATCTGCTTTAAATTTGGTGGGCTTATTCAGAGAGACCCCTGAGACAACCTCATCGATGAAATATTTCAACACGTGCTCTCAGCGCGCAGCGCTGAACCGATTTTGGTTTTTCTCTGGAACTATTCCCAGTAACTCTTCCTTATCTTCTCCAGTGTTTTCAGCGTTTATCTCCCTTCCTTCGTGTGGCGTCAATCCATATTCCCGTTACAACGTTACTATTTTTAGAATGTCACGATTGCACCCGTAAGTTGTCCTTACTGTAAAAGTGAAAAGGTCGAATCAATTTATAGCCACGCGAAAAATACACTGTCATCTATCTCTATATATTTATAAATATAGATATTACCCGCTATTACGAGCTAGTCTTGTGACAGAGAGTTTTCTTGCACACGAGACTGTAGATGTTTCACGACGGCTTTAGCCGGAGTGAAACAGCAGCAGTCGAGTGTGCAAGAACACTCTCTGTCACACGACTAGCTCGTAATGGCGATTATGTCTCACAGCTTCAACAGAGGAGAGAACAAACACGTTTTGCGTACTCACGCTTGATAAACCTAAACACAGGAGCAGCCATTGTGGAGAGATCTACTTTTTGACGAAAGTGACCGAACAACTATAAATGACGTCTCGGTATATGTGAATGACGTCACAGTCATCGTCACAGTCTGTATCTTTTGAAGCATCGCAATCTTCATGACGTCTTTCTGTGTCTGCATCCGCGAAATGTTTGTTCTTTCCGGGATCTTTGTCATCTATGTTCACAACTCTGTCCTTATAGTGTCAGACTAACAGGCCTCCTGAGCGAGCCACTTTCCAAGGGCAGCTAAATTCGCGTATGGAAACAGTACTGTCGTCTGGGATGCCGTTTTCAGTATTCTGAGCGTTGAAGAATTTGTAAAGAGAAGAAACGATAACAGCAGGAGAAATAAAAGTCATGTGTGCATTTTGAGGTTTTTGGGGGGACGATTTCGAGTTTGAATCCGTTCTTGCACATGCTCCAAAGCGTGTAACATACAATCTTGCACACATTTGCTTTAGTAGTGGCAAAGAAGGAAAGCGTGTGACATGCATATATATATACGGCTTCTGTGTGTGTGTGTGTGTGTGTGTGTGTGTGTGTGTGTGTGTGTGTGTGTGTGTGTTTGTGTGTGTGTGTGGGCAACACCTGTGGATTGTAGAGTTCTGTTTGTGATGTGGTCTAGCGGCTTTTGTGTGTCAGTATGTTCAGGCCTTCCTTCGAGAAGCCATAACAGTTATTCTCAATCCCGTTTGAGTGGACTTCGCCTTCAAAGGTGATTGTGGTGAATTGGTCACTGAATCATTTTCGTGCTGTTCCCATTCCACCTGGGAGGGATTTAAGTTCATTCAAAGGGGGTCGAGTGTGACAGGGAGACTACCGTCGCCCTTCACAGCAGACTCTGCAGAGTTGTTCGCCTTAAAAGTTGTGGGCTTTCTTTGCATGTACCCGTAAGTTGTCCTTACTGTAAAAGTGAAAAGGTCGAATCAATTTATAGCCACGCGAAAAATACACTGTCATCTATCTCTATATATTTATAGATATACATATACACGGCTTCTGTGTGTGTGTGTGTGTTTGTATGTGAGTGTGGGCACACCTGTGGATTGTAGAGTTCTGTTTGTGATGGGGTCTAGGGGCTTTTGTCAGTCTGTATGATCTTGTCATTGCCATAAAGGAGCTGGCAAATAAAATTATAAAAAAAGGAAGCGAGATTAACCTGGTCTGGTGTCCAGCACACGTGAACGTGCCTGGCAACGAGAAAGCGGACAAAGCCGCTAAAGAAGCTGCCCAATGCATAGGCGCCTCCGAGGTAGACCTGCCATTGTCTGCTTCTGAGATCAGTAGCCTTACAGACTCTCTTCTCTGGAGAGAATGGAGGAACACATATATGCACAAGGCTATAAGCTCTGGCTGGCTCATTCGGGAAGCCCCATCAAAACAGATGAACACCTATAATGCATGCCCACGTGTAATAAAAAGGATTAACCGCCTAAGGGCAGAAGCTGGGAATTACCAATTTCTAGAGTTTAAATGCACCTGTCAATCCGACCTCACCATTGCTCATTTGACTTTGGAGTGTGATTTGAACTCATGCCACTTTCAACCCCTGACTCAGTTTATAAACTCAAATAGAAATATTCTGCCAAATACCTCAAAGGAAAAATTAAGCTATCTTTTAAGTTTTAATAAAGACCTTGGGTGGCAAGGTCCCAAACGTATCGCTGGACTTATGCACACGCACCCACTTGGTTCCTGGATATGAAGAGACGTTGCTGCGGCTGACGCCATTGCTTCTCATACAGCTACTATATATTTTTATCAGAACTTTTAAAAATACCATTTTATATCCAAGTATCTCTTAACACCATTTTTAATTAGATGAGCGAGAGTGTGCGGGGGGCGGGAGGGTGGTGAACCACTGTACATAAAAGGAAAATTTTGTGTGCGTGCCTGTGTGTGTTCTTAATCTAAGACAAATGTCGCCAATGTTTTTACAGACCCAGCAAACACACAACGTAAATACGACGTTGCGAAAATGTGAATTTTTTGTGTCATTAGCAACGTTGCAAACTTTACGTGAAATTTACGTTGAGCCAACCAAAAAACGCAACGTAAAACCAACGTTGTGTCATTGTGAGATTTTGGTGTTCTTTCGACGTTGTAATACAACGTAAATTTTACGTCAATTTCACGTTGCATTTTGGTGTCTTACAAATGTTGCGAAGATTACGTGAAATTTACGTGGATCCAACCAAAAAACACAACGTGAAAGCAACGTTGCGTTACAGTTGTGTTTTTTTGTTTTTTACACGTTGGTACATAACGTAAATTTCACGTGGATTCCACCTTAAAAAGCAACGTAAAATCGACGTTGTATTATTGTGATTTTCTGGTGTTCGAACAACGTTGGTATACTCACGTGATTTTCACGTGAAATTCACGTGATTTAAAAACAAAAGTTAGTTTGATACAACAAACGTTCCTACAACGTAGTTTCAACGTAAACACACAACGTTGGGGTTTGATTGATCGCCAACGTGCCCTCAACGTGAAATCCACAACGTAAATCCTACGTCAGTCATTACCATTTTTTAACCTGCACGGTTTCGTATCGTTTATCAAAGAAATGTATATATTATATATAAAGCCTTTGAAAATTACGTAAGGTGAACAGATTTTCAAATACAGGAGATAGATATGTGCGAAACTATCACCGAATAACAAATGACTCAGTCAGACGTTATGAAATTAAGCGCCGATGTACCGCGCAATGTATTTGATTGCTTAATTTGGCGTTCCAAATGCGTCCGGTTACATTTTCTGGCATCATTAATGCATCAACGAGAATTGAAAAGTAATGCTAAAAATATAATTGTGTACGTTTAAAGTTGATCTACTGTGCTCATCAAACCTCTTGTTGTATTTTGTAAATTGGCGAGAGGGGGGCAGAATACATGAACCTAATCTCTGTGATTGTATATACGTGCGTACGTGTTAGTGTGTGTGTGTGTGTGCGTGTGTGTGTACACGTGTTAGTGTGTGTGTGCGTGTGTGTACACATGTTAGTGTGTGTGTGTGTGTGTGTGCGTGCGTGCGTGCGTGTGTGTGTGTGTGTGTTTGTGTCCCTCGGCGCGTGACAATATATCTGCCAATAAGTTGAACTAAAACAGGGTTCAAGTGGGAATTACACCTGAAAAAGCAGGAAGGGAGCAGAATACATGTTATGTACTCCGTTATTTATTGTTTGATATGTTATAACCTGGGAGAAGTCACCCTCGCACCCCGTCCTTAGTTTCTCTTGACCTACCTTTAAAGTATTCTTGAGGACACGACTAGACTACCCGATTGCGCCCATTGCACGGCATAAGAGAGCGCCGTTCCACCCGGCCGATTCCGCTATAGACGTCACGCGTCCAAGGGAGGTAATTTTCGAGCCAGCTGCATTGTCATTGACTCGGCCAAGAAAGCAAACTTTCTTCGATTAAAGGCATTGTAGCATGTCTAAAATCATGGGACTTGTGTTATCAAGCTTTTAAAATCACCAAGTAACTTTTAAGAATAGTTTCAGTTACATGCGAACTCATTCTGCTGAACGGATTTTGAGAGCCAGTACCCAACAGCCTTTAAATGCACCTCTTTCCTTTTTTCATGTTCTTTTATGGTTTGCCGATTTTGTTAACATTTTTGCATTCATGATGAAGATTTTATGGTGACTGTACAGAAATGTACGTCCTCTAGTTTTTAACCTTCCAAAAATTGGGGCTGGGGGTCGGGGGAGAGAGAGAGAGAGAGAGAGAGAGAGAGAGAGAGAGAGAGAGAAAGAGAGAGAGAGAGTGAGAGAGAGAGAGAGAGAGAGACAGACAGACAGACAGAGAGACAGACAGACAGAGAGACAGACAGACAGACAGAGACAGAGAGGGAGACAGGGGGGGAGAGAGGGAGACAGAGAGAGTCAGAGAGAGACAGAGAGAGACAACGTCGAAACTTTGTCAATCATTTCGGTTTTTTCACCTGCATTTTTAGTTTCGTAATATTCTATTCAATTAATGTTCGGTCAAACATAGAGGTTCACTAATTGTGTAAGACGAAAAGAGTATAACATAAATGCATATTGTTTCAAGGAATTTGCTGAGTTAAATGAATTTGCGAGTGCCAAACTTTCCCTCCCAAAAAAAGACGCGTTACTAACCGACAGTGTTCTCCGGTGATGGCCACGGTCGACTTTGTGTATCCCAAATTTGGTTTTCAACTTTGATGAACACTTTCAGGACTAAAATATTCATCGTAATCAACTCGAAGGTAAGTTGTTTTCATTTGTTCCACATGAGACGTTATCACTTATTGTACTCCATGTACACATGCACAGATTACTTGATTGTCGAGACCATGATTGGAAACGGACCGGCCAAAGATGGCGGGTCTTTCCAATAGTCACAATGTCAGCCCTAACTCAGTTCAAGGATACACATTCTTTTAGACTCAACTTTTGAGTCAGTATAGCGAAACAATGGGTCACAAGCGGTGGAACACAAAGGAAAAACACGTTTCACATAGACGGACGCAACCTTTAGAAAGCTGTTTAATCAGACTAGCTCATTGCATGAGACTGAAAGCGGGGGCGGCCATTGATATCTCAAGTACTTAATTGGGCATTTTACGATCTTGAGGGAGGACGATGTATCCAGACAAGCTGCTTCAAGTTCAAGTGAATCTGCCCAGCGGACAGTGGTATGAGAAGAATTCAGAACTTGACACATTGGCTCATTACATACTTGACTGTCTTTTGTCGACCTGTTCTGTTACTCACTCAAGTAGGCAGCCGAGATACCCTGCCGGTCACGATTTCATCTTTCGCCTGTGTACATATTTCCCCCTCGACATATACTCAAGACTGAAATGTTGTTTCCTGGTAAAATTAAGAAGTGAAATTATTTAAGGACGAAAATCATGTCAGTTTCTTGCATGTGAAGAAAATTGGTGGTAAAATTTAATAGATTTCAACCCCAAAATCGAATTCTTCGAAAACGTGTACTGAGTGGTTACGTCCCTTGAGTAAAAAGGAAACATTTTAGGATGAATCAAATTTCTAAGTTAAATAAAACAAATTGGTTGGACAAATTTGGCCCCATGAATGTAAGGTACACAAGGTCGCTCATCAGTACTATCGAAGGGTGTTTTTTTGTTCAGTGTAGAGTTTATACTAGATCAACGAGGCCGAGAAGCGAAATATCCACACGGCGAAAGATGAAAACGTCACACCGGTGGAGAGAGCGAGACAAAGAGTAGCTATCGGGTGGAGAATGGGGAGTTGATTCGGGGAGGGGGGTGGATTAAAGATGAACGTATCAAATTGTTATTTGTAAGGAGGAGAGAGTGAGACAAAGAGGAGCTATCGGGTGGAGAATGGGGGAGGGGATTCGGGAGGGGGATTATAATGTGTGTGTGTGTGTGTGTGTTTGTGGATTTACCGCAATATGCGGACCAAATAGGACCAAATGGGGTCGTCCGTCGCTATATCGCAGCAATTTGCGGACATCGGCCAAAAAATGCGACTATTTGCGGACGTCCCCAAATAGGCGGTCTTTGGTCCGCAAATTGCTGCAATATAGTGACGGACGTCCGCAAATTGCTGCACCCCACTAAAAATTAATTTGCAAGTTGTCCTCATATTGCTGCGATATAGGTGTGGACAACGAGACCTGTTTCACACAAATTCCAGATCCATTGTAATATTCATTTTCAGATCATACACAGATTTTACACATTTGCAGAGCATCTCTGTATTTAGTGCCAACTGCTCCCAGCGATTTTATGTCGTTTTTAAACTGCTGTAAAATATTAACCAGATACATGTATAGCACGTCAAAAACAAAAGCAGATTTGCGGAGGAAACTTAATGGCTGTTCGATTAGTGCATAGTTTGTAGTTGCTGTCTTATTTTTACCTCCTCATAAAGTGTGTGATACGGGGTAAGGATGAAGTGACTCTTGATTGCATGCAAACACGCTACAAAAATCGTAAAAATGCATTGTTTTGTTCGAGGTTAAGATAGTCGTTGACGAATTGCATCCCTCTTTATGATCTACCAACGTGTTAGATAATCACATAAGTAAACAAGGTGTCGTTAACTGCAACGTGTGTGTACTACATGTACATACATGAACTAGATTGCTTTCTCTTTTTTGTGTGTATAATTATTACCACCGTTATTCTCAAAAGAGCCAGTAAAGAACTTTGTTAGTTTGTGTCTCTGTTTGTTTCTCTGTCTACGGATTAGACTTGTTTCCCTGGTACTCTGGGGTCAATGTGTGTGTGTCCTTGTTTCTCTGTCTACGGATTAGACTTGTTTCCCTGGTACTCTGGGGTCAATGTGTGTGTGTCCTTGTTTCTCTGTCTACGGATTAGACTTGTTTCCCTGGTACTCTGGGGTCAATGTGTGTGTGTGTCCTTGTTTCTCTGTCTACGGATTAGACTTGTTTCCCTGGTACTCTGGGGTCAATGTGTGTGTGTCCTTGTTTCTCTGTCTACGGATTAGACTTGTTTCCCTGGTACTCTGGGGTCAATGTGTGTGTGTGTCCTTGTTTCTCTGTCTACGGATTAGACTTGTTTCCCTGGTACTCTGGGGTCAGTGTGTGTGTGTCCTTGTAAAATAAAGTTCAGTGCAGTTCAGTTCAGCTCGCGGCGAGAATTGCCTAAGAAACACTAATTCCTCGCCACACTCGCCAAATCTAGCGTCTAAGAAACGGAGGACTGGCTGTACAAGAGCAGTACAAAACATTGAAAGGAGGAAGGCCCAACGACTGTACTCTCTCTGCCTGCTTCTGTGGATTAGGTCAGCACGTTTTTCGCGTGGTATTGCGTTAAGTTACCGCACACACGTAGGCAGTCTCCAGTTATACGGCAAATAGCAGATCGTTATCATACACACACACACACACACACACACACCACACACACACACACAACTACGCAAGAGGTGTCTTCTTATTCCTAGCCGAAGGAAAGCAAGTTAGAGTGCACACTGTTCAGTTCACTCCTTGCACGCATATGAAAGCAGCTGTGCGGGTTTGTTGCTCAGGTTTAAGGAGTTTAACATGCAGGTTTCATGTTGTGAGCAAGTGCCCTACATTCTATTCGACGGATGACTGATTGTGTGTAGTTTATTAAAGTATAATACTTGTGAAAGTCCCCCCCCCTCCCCCACCTCCTTACCATACCTCTTTCAACCGATACCCCCATCCCTTCTCCCTGTCACAAGCAGCTGTAATTATTTCGTATTATATGCAATCATTGCAAGCGCCTGTTCTTTGTGCTGTCGTTTACCTGCCAGGTGAGACAGCTAGCACTCGTAGTTTTCGTGCGGCACGGTTTTCTCTAAATTCTAGTGAAACGGGTGTATCTCAGGTGTGCTGTAGTGAGCAGTAAATTCAGTTGTGTGTCAGTTTTATTCATTCTTGCCGTAGCCGTTTACAGGGCTAGAAGTCTGCGTTCCAGACTGGAATCCGTTCTTCATTTGAACGTTACTTTTGCTTCCATAGAGCAAAAGGGAGCTGTCTTCATTTGACAGGGGAATTTCGTGTATGCTTTCATGCAACCAGGATGTGGTGCGTAATTCTTTTCTATTGTTTTCGGTGTAGTTTAGGCTGTTTGCGTGGTACATGTTTGTTGTTTCGTGTCTGTGCGTTTCTTATATGTTCAGGCTAGTCGGTCAGGTATTTCGTTTAAAGAAGGTTAGTTTTATTAGTATTGTTGTTATGTTAGTTATCAATTTTGAATATGGTCTGTGCATTATGATAACTTGTCATGTAAAAAGACGGAAAGCTATTTTCGTGTTACATGTTTGCATAACTTCTGCCAATTATTAAACATGTAATGAATTGGTAGAACGTTCATAACATATGAAGTATTTGTGCGAGTGTGTGAGAGTCATAGAGGCTTTGTCCATTCTTTCCTGCATTGGGTTTGATATATGGGAACGGATAAGCGATGTGAGTTAACCATGGACTAAGAGCAATGCTAACCATTTCAGGTTGCGGTTTTCTTGCCGAGGAGCGATGGAGATGATCCGCCAGCCCAGTCAAGCTAAGCCATTCTACTGTTGAGGGCTGCTATGGACTCGCTTCGCATGGAACTCGTGCTACTGTTGAGGGCTGCTATGGACTCACTTCGCCAGAAACTCATTCTGCGCTCGTGACGTCATTCATCTTCGGGGCATCTACACCCAGGATCTCGCTTCACTTCAAGTCACTGTCAGACCTGCTGGACGGTAACTCTTCCGCTAAATCCGTCCCCTAAAAATAACTCATGCAGGAAGTGTAATTTCAGTGTATGATGGAGTGATAGCAAGAGGGTGTGTTTGCGAGGTAGAGATTTGATGTGAGTGAATGAGAGTATTTAGAGTGTAAACGTTAATTATCTTTGGCAAGGGATTGGGGTTATTTGATGTGTAAATGTGAGTTTTGAGTGTTTTGTTTTGTTCAAGAAACGTATAACTTCATTTATTGTGTTTTGTACCTTTTTACAGTTGAGAGAGAGAAAATTCTGTGAGTTTGTGGATGACAGACTGCGCATATGTGTGTGTGCATATGTGGGTGTGACAAATGGGGGCTCGTCCGGGATTATGATTGGGATAGCTAGCTAGAAGTAGTGGGTCTATCCTAACTTTTCATCGTCACCTCAGATTTTTCTGTTTGCCTTCTGTTTTTCTGATATTGTTTTGTCTTGTTTTGTCATGTCTTTGTGATACCTGTTTATTGAATATCATTCGTGTGATAGCACTAGAGTTCATACTTTTGTCACTACCGTCGTAACAGTGACAGAAGTCGGTGTTTTCCGCGCATAGTACTGCTATTCATTTTGCGAAAGAAAGCGTTCATTTGCAAAGCTTGTTTTTCCTTGTTCGGTATTTATTGGTGTTCTAGCTCATTTCATTCAGAAGTTACCATAAATACTCTTTCCTTTTTATCTCACTGTTTACTGAAGATAAAGATAAATATGTCCGCAAGGAAAACTCGAAACGCGGCCCTGTCTAGTTTTTCTACGCCTGACCCGACTTTGTCTCTTTCCGGTCATGAGTTATCTACTCCGCCTACTCATAGCGAAGTATTTTCTGAATCAGCTGGAAACTCGGTTAGTCTTAGTGCCGAGTATGAGCAGATTGCCGCTAGGGGCAGAGCGTTGGGTGTCCGTTCCGGTAGCGCACTTGCCAGATTTGTGCAAGAAGAATTGGACCGTCTGCGCCATCAACAGCAGCAACAACAACGAGTGGGATTGGAGGCTCAGCTGCTAAAAGCTCAACTGGAAGAGGCAAGAAGAAGACAGGAGAGAGAGGAAGAAGAGGCAAGAAGAAGACAGGAGAGAGAGGAAGAAGAGGCAAGAAGGAAACAGGAGAGAGAGGAAGAAGAGGCAAGAAGGAAACAGGAGAGAGAAGAGGAAGAGGCTCGACTGAGACAAGAAGAGACAAGAAGAAGACAGGAGAGGGAAGAGGAAGAATATACCCGACGTCAACGTTTGGCTGAGTTGGAGGAGGAGAGGATTCGGACACAGATAGCAAGGGCCCAGCGTGAAGAAACTGCTCATGTTCCCCATATCCGTCCAATAGAACCTGTCCGTCTAAAGATCGATCCTTTTGATACCACCAAAGAAGATTTGGATACTTTTCTAGGGCGATTTGAGAGAGCGGCATCCCTGAGTGGGTGGAACAGGGAACGAGACTGGGGAGCTAGGCTGGGGACACTTCTTAAAGGTTTTTCCTCAGAGGTTTACCTAGAATTGCCTGATGAAGACGCCATAAAGTACGACAAAGTGGTGGAGACGCTACGTGGGGCTTTTCGTTGGACTGCAGACTCTTACCGCTCCAAGTTTCGTCAGGCTGTGAAAAAGGATGAAGAAACATTTCAGCAGCATGCTACTCGGCTCCGGATTTGGTTTGAGCGGTGGAGAAAGGCAGCCAAGAAGGAGGAGACATACGAAGGAGTTCGAGATCTCATACTGATGGAGCACCTTCTCGACAGAGTATCTGGAGAACTTGCCGACTTCATCAGACAGAATGACCCCAGTACCCTTTCTGAAGCTGCTGAACTAGCTGAGAGATTTGCATCGTCGAAACGGGCCAGGAAAAATCCAGTTACGGTCTTTGGTAAAGCATTGGGTCATCAGAAAGGACCAAGTAGCCCGAAGAAGGATGAAACTCCAGAACAACTTGCTGACTCTAAGCCATCTGGATTCAAGGGAAAATGTTTCAACTGCGGTCAGGAAGGTCACTCTAGAAGAAACTGTCCTCGTCTAACTTCGGTGAAAACCGTTGTCACTCTAGGAACGGTCACCTCAGGACCTGAACTGCCTGCTCTCTGTGATCCTTGCAGCCAACTGACCTACTCTCCTAGATGTACAGTGAAAGTCAATGGTTCTTCAGTATCTGCCCTGAGGGATACTGGAGCTGACGGGCTAGTGGTGGATTCGTCTCTTGTGCGAGATAACAAGCGCAGCGTTGGACGACAAACCATCCGACTTGCAGCCGGCAACGTTGAACGAGAGTGCCCAACTGTTGTGATTGACTTTGAATCGCCTTTCTTTTCAGGAAAGGCAATTGCTATTGTGGTGGAGGATCTTGCTCATCCTGTATTGATTGGAAATGCCATCCCGTTGCCTGATGGACAAACTCTTGAAGTTCCGGTGTACAGGGGGAAGGCATATCCTGTGAAGACATCTGTTGTCACCAGAGCACAGCATGCTCGAGAACAACAAGGACCCAAAACTCTTAAAATGAAGGACTCCGGACTGGGAGGTGTCACCCGAGATGAACTCATTCAGCTACAAGAGAACGACTCTACATTGGCACGCATTCGAGAGCTAGCGGCGGTTAGTAATTCTGTTCCCTCCGGGAAACATGGCCAAGTGAAGTTTTCCTGGAAGAAAGGAGTTCTGCAAAGGGAGTTCTCATCAGGTGAAAATGTGTACCATCAGATAGTTGTACCAGAAGCCTTGAGACCTGGAATCCTTAAGCTGTCGCATGATGTACCAATGGCTGGCCATCTTGGTTCGAGGAGGACTCGGAATCGAGTGTGGAACTCTTTCTACTGGCCGGGAATGGGCGGTGACATCCGTCGATATGTACAATCCTGCGACGCTTGCCAGCGAACTCTACCCAAGGGGAAAATTCCAAAAGCACCACATGGAAAGATGCCTCTGCTGGATGAGCCATTCTCTTTCCGGATTCGTGCAATCCGAGGACGTGAAAACGTGGGCGTGGATTATTACAGCCGCGTTGTGTGAAGTTTTGTAACTTAACTGTTAGTTCAGTCTAACAAGGGGGGTGTGTCACAAGCAGCTGTAATTATTTCGTATTATATGCAATCATTGCAAGCGCCTGTTCTTTGTGCTGTCGTTTACCTGCCAGGTGAGACAGCTAGCACTCGTAGTTTTCGTGCGGCACGGTTTTCTCTAAATTCTAGTGAAACGGGTGTATCTCAGGTGTGCTGTAGTGAGCAGTAAATTCAGTTGTGTGTCAGTTTTATTCATTCTTGCCGTAGCCGTTTACAGGGCTAGAAGTCTGCGTTCCAGACTGGAATCCGTTCTTCATTTGAACGTTACTTTTGCTTTCATAGAGCAAAAGGGAGCTGTCTTCATTTGACAGGGGAATTTCGTGTATGCTTTCATGCAACCAGGATGTGGTGCGTAATTCTTTTCTATTGTTTTCGGTGTAGTTTAGGCTGTTTGCGTGGTACATGTTTGTTGTTTCGTGTCTGTGCGTTTCTTATATGTTCAGGCTAGTCGGTCAGGTATTTCGTTTAAAGAAGGTTAGTTTTATTAGTATTGTTGTTATGTTAGTTATCAATTTTGAATATGGTCTGTGCATTATGATAACTTGTCATGTAAAAAGACGGAAAGCTATTTTCGTGTTACATGTTTGCATAACTTGTACCAATTATTAAACATGTAATGAATTGGTAGAACGTTCATAACATATGAAGTATTTGTGCGAGTGTGTGAGAGTCATAGAGGCTTTGTCCATTCTTTCCTGCATTGGGTTTGATATATGGGAACGGATAAGCGATGTGAGTTAACCATGGACTAAGAGCAATGCTAACCATTTCAGGTTGCGGTTTTTCTTCCCGAGGAGTGATAGAGATGATCCGCCAGCCCAGTCAAGCTAAGCCATTCTACTGTTGAGGGCTGCTATGGACTCGCTTCGCATGGAACTCGTGCTACTGTTGAGGGCTGCTATGGACTCACTTCGCCAGAAACTCATTCTGCGCTCGTGACGCCATTCGTCTTCAGGGCATCTACACCCAGGATCTCGCTTCACTTCAAGTCACTGTCAGACCTGCTGGACGGTAACTCTTCCGCTAAATCCGTCCCCTAAAAATAACCCATGCAGGAAGTGTAATTTCAGTGTATGATGGAGTGGTAGCAAGAGGGTGTGTTTGCGAGGTAGAGATTTGATGTGAGTGAATGAGAGTATTTAGAGTGTAAACGTTAATTATCTTTGGCAAGGGATTGGGGTTATTTGATGTGTAAATGTGAGTTTTGAGTGTTTTGTTTTGTTCAAGAAACGTATAACTTCATTTATTGTGTTTTGTACCTTTTTACAGTTGAGAGAGAGAAAATTCTGGGAGTTTGTGGATGACAGACTGCGCATATGTGTGTGTGCATATGAGAGTGTGACACTCCCCATCGCAACCCCCTCCCCCATCCTAAACTTGTTTGACGAGTTCGGGGTATACTGCATAGGACATTGCTCTAAGAAATAACATCCTGTTTATTTTACTAATTTGAATGGCGATAATAATTTAAGACCCCCCTCCCTCCCATGGATGACCTACTTTCCCGTCCTTGCCACTAGTCGCTCAAGAAGCAGGTAAGGTGTTTCTATAACATAACAGACGACTCTGTGACATTGGTGTCTCGAAACAGGGTCGATGGAGGTTTCAGAAATGTTTACTTACTGCAAGTAGAGTGTGCACGTTAAAGATCCCACGATTGACAAAAGGGTCTTTCCTGGCAAAATTGTATAGGCATAGATAAAAATGTCCACCAAAATACCCGTGTGACTTGGAATAATAGGCCGTGAAAAGTAGGATATGCGCCGAAATGGCTGCGATCTGCTGGCCGATGTAAATGCGTGATGTATTGTGTAAAAAACAAATTCCATCTCACACGGCATAAATAAATCCCTGCGCCTTGAATATGTGCGCGATATAAATTGCATACCAAAAAAAATAACAAAATAACAAAATAAAAAATCCCTGCGCTTAGAACTGTACCCACGGAATACGCGCGATATAAGCCTCATATTGATTGATTGATTGAAGTGGAGGATAGGCCCCTAATATGGATGTCTTTAGCTTCACGCTGATAAGTAGCTTGTAATCTTGCGAAGAAGTTTAATATAGTGTTTGGTAGTTTTACTCTCTTTAGCTAGCCTTTAGGCCTAATTGGAGCAAACTAGGTTTGATAGAAATTCATCCAAAAATGAATACAGAAACATTCACAACTGGTCCTTATCAAGGGCCCATGCTCCTAATGTGGACCACTAAAGAGGCTAATCACTGTAAAAAAAAAAACAAGTCGCGTAAGGCGAAAATACAATATTTAGTCAAGTAGCTGTCGAACTCACAGAATGAAACTGAACGCAATGCAACGCAGCAAGACCGTATACTCGTAGCATCGTCAGTCCACCGCTCATTATCCAGGCATCTTAGCCACTTTAGTGAAGGGAACGTTGAAGTGACAATGACTAGGTTTAAAATGTCCCTTATCAGAAAGTTCAACCTCAGTCCTTTGATGTTTATTGAACACATTTTCATATAAAGTTGGCGCTTCATACGGAAAAATGGCTTTGAAATTGACCCTAATCCTTCTTTGGGCTCTGTAAATGTCGTTTGGGGCTATGGTTGTAAAATGGTATCTACTGGTCACCCCAATGTATAAACTGAAAACTCTTTCTGCACCAGAACACGCAGAAAGGATTGTATCTGCCTGATGTCTGATGCTTTTCAAAATCCCCAACCACTAACACCTTCAAAACGGACTTTACCTGACACTGTTGGTTTTCCCTATATAATCCTTACTATTTTTCCGAGACGTCGTCGTGTTGTGTATTTAGCTTGCCACAACCTCATACATGGTCCTAAAAGTTAAAGTTGAAGAAAATACTAAAGATAAATGAACAAGCTGACGCAGTGTCATTCGCACCGTGAATCCCCCCATGGGAACATACTAAAGTCTGGTTCCAAATAGGCTCAATTTCCTTCTATTTCTTTGTATTTCTCCCTCGTAGGGGTGGGGGTGTTCAAACCAAAGGCACCTTTAAACCAAAACTCATATCACACATCTTACAATACTAAGACACTCAGCAGTGAAAGGGTGTCTGCTGGTAAAAAATTCCAAACAATCCTAAAAGTACTTCACTACTAAACGTGCTTTTAAAAAGAGCCGTTATTTTTCCCTCTATAATCAGTATTGTGTTTTCTGCGAACATGTAGTCTGTTTAGATGGTTGTCATGTGCACATGAGTTGCTAAAGCGTTTTCAGTTGGGCATATGTCGAAAAGCAAAGAATTAGCCCTTTGAAAACCATCAGAACTGTCACACAAAAATAACATTTACCTATCTCACCAACTGACCAAACATAGGGCTTTTCCTTATGTATTATGTATTGTCGTGTTTTTTGTAGCCACCACTGTTGTAAATGATACTTTAAAGAGCATTATTTCATTTTTACAGTTGAAGGACAACCTGGACTGCCGTATATTACAGCTGTTTTACAATCAGCCAAAATTTTCTTAACAAACGTATGTTTAAGAACAACTCCCATAGTGAAATTGAAGGAAAACAAAGTGAAAATCCCCCTGCCATAGAGGAGCTAAAGAATCAACAATAAACGACTGCATGGATAGCTTGATGCACGAATGCATTGCGGACATGTTTGTCTCCAACCAAGAGAAAGTTCCAAAAAATCCCTTTTGTGCTTCTTATTATACAGTGACGTCAAAGACAGCCTTTTCTGCTGTTCATACATTCAGGGGTTATGGTTACACTAAACGACGTAGTTGTAGCCATACTGCCATCCAGATTTATTTTTTCCTTGCGAGCAGTCACATGGTGTTTGTGCTGTCTGCCAACCGTCAGACGACCCCGCCCAAGTCTGTTAAGGGACCGTTTGACCGTTATAGAACGCGTCTTTTTGATTTTTTAGCACATTTGGAAACGGTTGATTTTTATCCCTACCATTGTTTCCAAACATTATATAGGAATGTTTTGTGAACAACGGATAATAGCCGCTACTCGCATGTGTAGCAAAAGTGAGCGTACATACTCACCCTGGTCGTACAGCCGTTGTCCGTTGCCCGTCTTCATCTGTCTGTACAAATCATTACCTTTGGATTTTTCTCGAACGCTATGAAGTGAAAAAACACCAAATGTTGCAAAATGTTGTATGACCCCAAGAGCTCAAAAAAGATACTTGAGAACCTTGACCTTACCTTAAGGTCAAGGTCACAGGGAGAATGAATGTTGTCTAAAAACTGCCAGTTTTCTGGAAAACAAATTAAAAACAGCGGGCTTAGTTTTGTATGGTATACAAGAAAAAGAAAGCCTTATCTTCTGATACCAGTTTGGTTGACCTTGCTTCAAGGTCAAGGTCACAGGGGACCTTCAAAGTTGGATTGTATACATGTTTTGAAGTGACCTTGACCCTGAACTATAAAAAAAATCTTTCAAACTTCATAATTGTGTGGGGCACATGTTATATATTGATATTGAGCCACATTTAGTCACATATCATCAAGGTCAAGGTCACTTTGCCCCTTATGAAATGTGACTGAAACGGGCAATTGAATCACTAAAAGTGACAATGTCTCTTTGTAGAAAGTGCCAATAAGTATGTTTATGCTTCCTATGTCTTGAATTGATAGCCTTGTGATGTGTGACCTTTGATGATCTTGGCCAAAGGTCATGTGTAATTTGGTAGGAAAAATCTGTAAACCAGTTCTAATAGTGTACAATGTCCTTGCCAGCTTCAGTTGTTAGACCTTCACCTTCAAGGTCACCTGAAGGTCAAGGTCACTTTAAGACAAAGGTCAAGCATGAGAGTCGCATGGGCTTTGCTTTGTTAAGATTTTTTACCAAGACACATGGATTTCTTTACCCGGCTTGGTCACATTTTTCATAGGGGTCAATGTGACCTTGACCCTAACGATATGCGACCAGATGTGGCTCACTATGAAATTCTAACAAACGCCCCACTCAGTGTTCAAGTTTGTAAGAGATATCGTCCATAGTAAAGTTAAAGGGGCAAGGTCACATCAAAATATGTCTACAATTCAACTTTGAAGGGCTCCTCTGACCTTGACATTGAAGCGAGGTCAACCAAAATGGTATCAGAAGATAAGGCTTTCTTTTTCTTGTATACCATACAAAACTAAGCCCGCTGTTTTTAATTTGTTTTCCAGAAAACTGGCACAATGTGAAATTTTGCAGTTTTTAGACCACATTAATTCTCCCTGTGACCTTGACCTTATGGTAAGGTCAAGGTTCTCAAGTATCTTTTTTGAGCTCTTGGGGTCATACAACATTTTGCAACATTTGGTGTTTCTTCACTTCATAGCGTTGGAGAAATATCCAAAGGTAATGTTCAGTACAGACAGATAAAGACGGGCAACGGACAACGGCTGGACGACCAGGGTGAGTATGTACGCTCACTTTTGCTACACATGCGAGTAGCGGCTATTATCCGTTGTTCACAAAACATTCCTATATAATGTTTGGAAACAATGGTAGGGATAAAAATCAACCGTTTCCAACTGTGCCAAAAAATCAAAAAGACGCGTTCTATAACGGTCAAACGGTCCCTTAACAGACTTGGGCGGGGTCATCTAACGGTTGGCAGACAGCACAAACACCCTGTGACTGCTCGCAAGGAAAAAATAAATCTGGATGGCAGTATGGCTACAACTACGTCGTTTAGTGTAACCATAACCCCTGAATGTATGAACAGCAGAAAAGGCTGTCTTTGACGTCACTGTATAATAAGAAGCACAAAAGGGATTTTTTGGAACTTTCTCTTGGTTGGAGACAAACATGTCCGCAATGCATTCGTGCATCAAGCTATCCATGCAGTCGTTTATTGTTGATTTTTTAGCTCCTCTATGGCAGGGGGGTTTTCACTTTGTTTTCCTTCAATTTCACTATGGGAGTTGTTCTTAAACATACGTTTGTTAAGAAAATTTTGGCTGATTGTAAAACAGCTGTAATATACGGCAGTCCAGGTTGTCCTTCAACTGTAAAAATGAAATAAGTAGAGGTTACATGCCGAGTCTCAGTGATTATCAAAAATAATGGTCGAAGTTAGCGGATCATGAAAAATGCGAGCTTTAGCGAGCTTTTTCATGACCGCGAACTGAGACCATTATTTTTGATAATCACTGAGACGAGGTGTGTAACCTCTTTATTCCTCCTTTCTTCAGTTATTCAAAGAAAAGAGGAGGTTTTTTGCGAAAGTTTGATCGAATCCTATTCACTCAACCAGTCAACCTGCGCAGGCGATCGATTAATGCGCGGTTGTATAGTTCCGTGCAAATCATTCCATTCTGTTAACACTTCTTGTCAGTTTTCCTATTTTGGACTAAAATCAAGTACACAGATATGCTGTTATTCTGCTGTGGCGGCAAAGGCAGATATTGTGTGTTCTGTATATGTTTTGGTATCGCTTAGGATAATGACTGTTCTTTCGTCAAATGGGACTAGCAGACGAACTTTTGCACCCGTGTTCCAACGTTAAAAACTGTATGAAGTTCAGTTTTCTGGGGAAAATAGTGTATGAAACCGCTTTATGTTGTTTAAATTGATGAGATGTGTGCATTTGGTTGCGTGTGATCTGTTTATTAAATGAAATATTGTTGAAAACTGACCGTCGGATTGCAGTCTGTTGTCGAAGAAACTCAGTGAGTGAAAAGAAGGGGAACTACTCTTGTCGCTAGACAAAGTATGAGCCTTGCGGGAAATTGCTTGTGATGAACGTTTGAGCACGGCAAATCTAGATTCAGAAAACAACCGAACTCATGGATTTTATATGAAGATTCATGTGTTCAGGCCTGTAGTTGTTAATTTAAATGCGGTATGTTTGTATTGTTTGCTCCAGAGATGTATACTTCGTACGTTAGAGCGTTCGGAACTTTTCAGTCGCAAAAAGTAGTACCGAAACAGAACAATTTTCAACCCATTGCACTATCGAGGATTCAGGCTGTTGCTGGGTCGTTATTTGTTTGGTTGCTGGGTCATTATCGAAAAATAACTACCCCTACAAGTTTACAGAGGTAAAGCAGCAGAGGGGGGAATAATGCTCTTTAAAGTATCATTTACAACAGTGGTGGCTGTTTTCACAAGTATGCTACAAAAAACACGACAATACATAATACAAAAGGAAAAGACCTAGTTGGTGAGATAGGTAAATGTTATTTTTGTGTGACAGTTCTGATGGTTTTCAAAGGGCTAATTCTTTGCTTTACGACATATGCCCAACTGAAAACGCTTTAGCAACTCAAGTGCACACGACAACCATCTAAATAGACTACATGTTCGCAGAAAACACAATACTGAATATAGAGGGAAAAATAACGGCTCTTTTTAAAAGCACGTTTAGTAGTGAAGTACTTTTAGGATTGTTTGGAATGTTTTACCAGCAGACACCCTTTCACTGCTGAGTGTCTTAGTATTGTAAGATGTGTGATTTGAATTTTGGTTTAAAGGTGCCTTTGGTTTGAACACCCCTACCCCTACGAGGCAGAAATACAAAGAAATAGAAGGAAATTGAGCCTATTCGGAACCAGACTTCAGTATGTTCCCATGGGGGGATTCACGGTGCGAATGACACTGCGTCAGCTTGTTCATTTATCTTTAGTATTTTCTTCAACTTTAACTTTTAGGACCATGTATGAGGTTGTGGCAAGCTAAATACACAACCCGACGACGTCTCGGAAAAATAGTAAGGATTATATAGGGAAAAACAACAGTGTTAGTTAATGTCCGTTTTGAAGGTGTTAGTGGTTGGGGATTTTGAAAAGCATCAGACATCAGGCAGATACAATCCTTTCTGCGTGTTCTGGTGCAGAAAGAGTTTTCAGTTTATAAATTGGGGTGACCAGTAGATACCGTTTTACAACCATAGCCCCAAACGACATTTACAGAGCCCAAAGAAGGATTAGGGTCAATTTCAAAGCCACTTTTCCATATGAAGCGCCAACTTTATATGAAAATGTGTTTAATAAACATCAAAGGACTGAGGTTGAACTTTCTGATAAGGGACATTTTAAACCTAGTCATTGTCACTTCAACGTTGTTCTCTTATTTGCTTGGATCATCACGGCAAAGACAGTGAAATTGACAAGAAGAGCGGGGTAGTAGTTGCGCGAAGAAGGATTGCAGGCTTTTCTGTACCTCTCTTTGTTTTAACTTTCTGAGCGTGTTTTTAATCCAAACATATCATATCTATATGTTTTTGGAATCAGGAACCGACAAGGAATAAGATGAAAGTGTTTTTAAATTGATTTCGAAAATTTAATTTTGATAATAATTTTTATATATTTAATTTTCAGAGCTTGATTTTATTCCAAATATTACATATTTTTATGTTTTTGGAATCAGCAAATGATGGAGAATTAGATGAACGTAAATTCGGATCGTTTTATAAGTTTTTCTTTTTTTTTTACAATTTTCTGATTTTTAATGACCAAAGTCATTAATTAATTTTTGAGCCACCAAGCTGAAATGCAATACCGAAGTTTGGGCTTTGTCGAAGACTACTTGACCAAAATTTCAACCAATTTGGTTGAAAAATGAGAGCGTGACATTGCCGCCTCAACTTTTACGAAAAGCCGGATATGACGTCATCAAAGACATTTATCAAAAAAATGAAAAAAACGTTCGGGGATATCATACCCAGGAACTCTCATGAAACATTTCATAAAGATCGGTCCAGTAGTTTGGTCTGAATCGCTCTACACACACACGCACAGACAGACACACACACACACATACACCACGACCCTCGTTTCGATTCCCCCTCTATGTTAAAACATTTAGTCAAAACTTGACTAAATGTAAAAAGGTTCCTATACTTCAAAATAGCATGATACTTCTTCTTCAGCATTCCAGAAATTCTGGTGACGTGTGAGCTCGTTTGCCCATTTGGGTTCCCCATAGTCAGCTTCACTCCGCTTTCGTTGGGTAGAGGAATGCTGGGTATTTTCGTGTTTCCATAACCCACCGAACTCCGACATGGATTACAGGATCTGTTCCGTGCGACACTTGGTCTTGTGCTTGCGTGTACACACGAAGGGGGTTAAGTCACTTGCAGGTCTGCACATAAGTTGACATGGGAGATCGGAAAAATCTTCACTCTTAACCCACCAGGCGGCAGCGACCGGGATTCGAACTGACGACCCCCCGATTAGGAGGCCGACGTCTTACCACCAAGCCACTTCGCCCGAATGATACAAATTAGTGAGCAAGTCAGACTGATTAAAAAAGGCTTCACATTTATCTGTTTCGGTTCGACGAGAACATTATTTGAAGCACAAGAGGACACTAAAGAAACATATCAAAATACAAAGAGAAAATAAAAGAAATGTCCGTCGGTCCGTCCGTCCGTCCGTCCGTCCGTCCTTCTGTGTGTGTGTGTGTGCGTGTGTGCCTCTCTCTCTCTCTTTCTCTCTCTCTTCCTCTCTGTCTGTCTGTCCGTATCTCTCTCTCTCTTTCTCTCTCTCTCTCTCTCTCTCTCTCTCTCTCTCTCTCTCTCTCTCCCTCTCTCTCTCTCTTCCTCTCTGTACATACTTAGCAAGAGATTGCCGGCGAAGGATACCCGAAGTTGTCACTCAGCGCTTTTTCAAGAGGCAATTGTTAAAGCAAGCTTTGTCACGAAAGACCGATGGAAAGGGCTTTCAAGTCCATGAGGAGAGAGCAGCAGACACAACAATTGCATTCGGACTTGTAAAGGATCCTACTTCATAGGTCACACATCATTACGTCCGGCTGAGTTGGCCACCGTCGTCAGCTGGATAGTTTATGTTATTCTACATACGTGAGAGAGACACTCGTGAGATAATAATCGTTAAAATCACACGTGTGTATATCATGTAAATGAGGTCATATCAAGCAAGTCTGGCAGGGATCTGTTTTCCACTGCTTATGATGCCAGAGTCATCGAGACGAACGTCATTATAGAAAAAAAATTGCGCTCGCTAATGAGCAGCTTAGCCGTTTTTCTCTCCCTTTGCCACCGCGTGGCGGCGCTGCGGTAAACTGGGGCCAAATCTAACTTCCTGCTTGCAAGGCTCACGTTCTACAAAACAACACTTGCAGCTGATTTTTTACGCGCAAAGATGAAGAAATTCGGCGACATGCAGCTTTCTGATCTTCGCGATGAATGTAGGAAACGAGGAGCCAAAATTGACGGGCGTAAACAAGATCTTGTGGAGAGGTAAGTGAAAGAAAACTCATTTGTTTATCTCGGCTAGGCGTCTGCTACAGGCACAAGACAAACTATCGCTGCCTTTCTCATTCTGATTCTGCTTTAAATCGCGTTGTGTTGTAAACATTTTCAGGTGAAATCAATGTATTATGAAAGAAAGGGATTCAACGAACACCCAGTAGACAGTATGGAAACAGAAGCAAAGACCGGAGAAATTGGGCAGCGAGTGGGAGACAAGCTAGATCTATCTCAACTTCCCATCCCACTGCATTCACTGTTGAGATTGATAAACAATTTTGGCGAGAGAGAGAGAGAGGCCGGGATGAGGTGGGGTGGGGTGAACTTTGTAACTGCAAAAAACAACTTGGAAACCGTTTGTTTTTGGTGTGAAAGTTCAACAGTGCAGCTTGTTATAAAACTGAAAGAGTAATGATCATAATAAAATATATGTGTTTTTGTGCTGTCTGACAGAGAACAAAATTACAGCTATGTACTTTGCTTCCATTTGTATCAAAATACTGTATTAATTAAATCTTCTTTTTTTCCAGACTGGAAGCATACGCAAGAAACAGCAATTTTGGCAGCACAACAACCCTGGAGAAGGAGTATGCAATGACAGTGCCTGACAGCAGTCTCTACAAGGACATCAACCTGGGCTCCCCGATGCCAATCATCACAGAGAGAGGTGTGGCTGCCTACCTGTCCCACAACGGAGCAAAATTGACCACCATTGCTAAGGACATGTACAAGGAAAGGTACCTGACCCATTGTAGATTTGCACCTGGACACTCTAATAAATTTTTTTATTAAATCTAAATGTCAGGCACAAATGAAGACACAAGTTAATTACATTGTTGATGTTGAAATTGACGCTGATGGCTTAGTTTCTGAAGCTCAGTGTGAGTGTGCTGCAGGTATGGGACCGACAGCACACTGTAAACATGTGTCAGCTGTGTTGCATGGTCTGAGTGTGTATGTGTCTGAAGGGGGTATGAAAACTTTGGAGACCTGCACACAAACACTTCATGCAGTGAAGAGAGCCTATGGTGGTTCTCCTGTAAAAGCTGAAAAGCTAAAATTGCCCTTTGGAGACATGACAGTATATGATCCAAGGCCAGTCAGTGGTCGGGAGAGGGTGAACTATTCTAGTCACTTTTTCAATACGTGGAAGGCCTGTCCTCTTGTCAGTGAAAGACCAGTCTCACACCTGTTTCAACCTGTGAACATGAGAGCAGTGGCCCATGATCATGATTACTGTGTGGAAACTGTAGAAGACCGTTGTCTTAAGGGCCTGGGGGTTGTTTCAATAAGCTCTGATGAACAGAAGAGACTGGAAAAAGTGACACGGGGACAGGCCGGAAACGCTCAGTGGGCTACAGAGAGGACCAGGAGGCTACAATCCTCAAACTTTGGCCGTGTGTGTAAGTTAACAAGTAGAAGTGACATCACAGCTCTAGCAAAAAAATGGACATACAGACAGCCAACATGCAATGCACCCTCAATCAAACACGGACAGAAATACGAATTTAAAGCCCTACACAAATTTGCGGCAGCCACAGGGAAGAAGATCAGTGTCTGTGGTTTGTATGTATGTAAAACTTATCCATTCTTGGGGGCGTCACCAGATGCTATTATTGAAGAAGAGGGTGGGTCGCAGTCAGTGGTGGAAGTGAAATGCCCCTTCAGTGCAAAAGATCTACCCATTTCAGAGAACAATGTTCCATACCTAGAAAAAAAGGAAGGCTGCTACAAACTGAAAAAGTCGCATGACTATTTCTACCAAGTTCAAGGCCAGATGTTGTGTGTAGGAGCACAGTTAGCATACTTTGTAGTGTACACTTTCAAAGACCTGGTGATACTGGAAATTCCAAAAGATGATGATTTCATCACATCAATGGTTGAGAAGTTGCAGCAGTTCTTTGACAACCATTTCAAACTTGCTCTACTTGAGACAAATCTGTACAGAGACTTTGTTGCTGATGAAAAAGCTGAGGCCGAACAAGGTGAATCGGAGTGATGGACATGGTTGATTTCAGTCTTAAAATTTATAGTATCACCATGTTTTGAAAGTATTACTTGTTAGTGTATCACATAGATACCCCCCCTCCCCACACACACTTTGTTTTGTATACTGAGCAAAACGTATACTGAACCCACCCCATACTTAAAACACTTTTTTTTGTATTTTTTGTTTGTTACTGGCTGTAGGTGTGTAGTAAGTTAGTCTGCAACTTTGAGTGTTATCTTGATAAAGTCAATGTTAAGTTTATATGGGTTAATTTAACAGACATCTGGTGACGCACCAAAGAATGGTACAAGTTTACAGTATTTCTGAGATTGATGATTTTGCTTAATATAAACACACATAAGGTTGCAAAATTATGTATTGTGTGGGTGTGTGTTGCTAATGTTATTGTCAATCCGTAAAACAAAACACATTCAAAAAATCTCCCTCAGGCATACATGTTTAAACAAAACAGATTCTTCAAAGTATGACACATTTATTTACACACCCTGAAACCTTGATCATGCAACAGTGAATATGTTCTGTAGATTAAAATAAAGAATGATAAAGCTATACCAAAAAAGAAAGCATTTTGAGATGCACAGAGCATAGTTGGTATGCGAGCATAGTTGGTATGCATATTGTGTGTGTGCACACAATGGATACTTATAAGTTATATGATTATTAATGATAAATCTCATTACTGTTTGGGTCTTGTAAGAACACAGACAATGTTAAACTGTATCCTGTTGGTGGTTGTTGGTAGCAGATCTATACAATGTGAAGCTGAACAGTCAAATAGAGATTCTTAAAGTATATTTGAAATTACTGTTTGGCATGTTTTGTTTGTTATTAAATGGCATATGCCTTGGATTTGGATGAAATGGAAATTAATATGAAGTAAAGTTTCAAAGTAAATCCATGGAATTCTGTTTCAAGTGTTCAAAGTTTTTTTGAATGTGCGTGTGTCTGCTTTTTAAAGAAGAAAAAAAAAGGCTACCTTTCTTTGCCAGTAATGACTACTATTAAAGGAAAACTTTGTAGTTTCAGATGTTTCAATGCTACTTCACCACATTCATTAAAAAAAATCACTGCCTGAATCTATATCTGTTATTTATTCACACATTTCTTTTCTTCATTGACTGAATGATAAATACAGATGGTGCTTTTGCCTTTTCAAATCCACTGGTATTGGTGTTACGCAAAGCGACTGACCACTGTTTTTCTGAAGTTACACAGATAAAAGCATACTGTGATGATTCTGGATGCAAGTCTTGTCTCTAACAGGTTAAGTTTATGTTGACAGATGGTGTAAACTTTAGCCATGCCAATTATTCTTTCAACATGCACCCTCTTGCTGGCAATTTTTCTGTCTTTTTGCAAGGTAGCAACACCTAGCCTGTTTTTCTTCTTAAAAAATGCTGGTATGTTGATCAGTACATTTCTTGGTGCAAAAATGTCTTGAACGTTAAACCCCTTGTCAGCCATAATGGAGTCCCCACTTTCACAAAGAAGGGGTAGTGGGCTGCGCTCAACAATCTGTCTGTCACTTGTGGAACCCCCATATGCATCAGACACATATGATGTTAGACCACTAGGGGTGACACCTACCAATACTTTTACTGTGTTGCCATGTTTATAGGTGGAGAAACTAGCTTTCTGTGCTCTTGGGTTTGATGGCTGTTTTACCCTCACTTCTGTCGCATCAACAATGACCCTTGTGGTAGGAAATTTGAGTTTAAAATCTGTCGGGCAGAAGTGGGTTACTAAATGACGATCTGGCCACCAATTTATTTCTCCCCACTGAAGGTAGCAGAAGTTTACCCATGTTACAAAAACATTCTGCACAGTAAACTCTGACACACCAAACATTCTTGCTAATTCATTATTCAATATGTGGGTAATGCCGCCTCAATTTAACGAGCATCAAAAGGAACTGATTTTCAACAGACAAACAAGCACAAGATTTAGAATAAGCATATTTGAGACAGTTAATGTTTTCACCCAGAGACCAAAGGGCATGCTGGAAAATAGAGTAGCTTTCAAGTCCTGTGTAATGATGCACAAATTTGTCAGAGTGTTTGATAGAATCAATACATAAGTAGGGCTGTTGCACACTGTTGATGCCCTTGGTTCCTTGGCAAGCTTGTACTGTCTCGACTTGAGGTCCAAATTCATGGCTGGTTGTAGTACTACTAGTAGGGAAAAAATAGCTATCTGTTGAAGAACAGGGTGCAGGGTTACTTTCCACAGTGTCAGATGCATTGACTTCAGTAGAATCAATCTCCACTTCAGCTTCAATAATAAATTCTTCATCTTGTATAATTATGTCAGGTTCATAACTTTCATTCTCCTCTGCATGAAGGCTTTCCCACTCAGCAGCTTTTTTTGCAGTTTGGAGTTTTCGTCGCTTCGACAGTCTTTCCTCTCTGCTGTTTTGAGCTGGGGTCCTGATTTTGGTCCAATGGAAGATGCTTGGTACTGCCGTCTTCTTTAGATATTTCTGCTTCCGCGGCAACCCTGCAAATTAACACATTCATAAGTACAACTTCTTCTTCTTCTTCTGGTTCGGTGAAAAATCCCTGTACAGGGCAATTACTTCACGTTTGGTGGTGCGCTGCAGCTATAAGAAAGGAAAATAAAATAATATAAACGGGGCCTAGAACACACGGACGGACAGACGAGCGAACAGACAGCTAAACACACACACTGTCAGTTTTCACGTCTCTTGATTGAGCATGAGCGATATTGACTTGCTTGGAGCTGCCAGGGGTATGAGCCCCAGCCAACGTACCCTCAATCCGTCAACAACCCTACTTTGACAGTGACTAAGATAATTATATAGGTTATTTTATGGGAAAGGGGGGAGGAGGGGATTTCTATTGTGAACGTACAGGAGGGGGGAGGGAGAGGTGGCGACTATTGCAGGGTGGGGGCAATCCTGAGCCAGGACTCAATGGCGGTCTTGAAGGCCTGGGAGGAGATGGCTGAGACAGCTTCTTGGGGGACTGAGTTCCACAAGCATATGGCGGAGGGGAAGAAGGACTGCCTGTGGGATTATGTGCGGGAGTGGGGAGTCTGGAATCTGGTGGAGTGTCCTCTGGTGTTGGTGGTGGATGGGACAAGCTTTCCCTCATTCGGCATTGCCTCAGCTGTGCCTGCCAGGATTTAATACTTATAATAATACAAAGATTTATAACGCGCACTTATCTCGTAAGCACAATTCAAGACATACACACTTTTACACAACTCTACACATATGTACAAAGGCGACATAATGAACACAAGAGAAACATTTTCACCTACACTACTGAAATACATACATACACACACACATGGTCTGACACCTGCAGCAAAATAGGACAGTATTTTTGATCATTTTGGTCATTATTAATCTGGTTGGAATTTCGATTATCAGTGCAAGGTCACATGATAATACAATTAATTGCACAACACCTGCAATCCGATAACAGAACATGTTAAAATAAAAACATGCCTACGTATCATGCATCATCTCGAGTCAACTATCTGGTTGGAATTTGGATTATCAGTGCAAGGTCACATCATAATAAAAAAAATATTGCACACCTGCAATCCGATAACAGACCATGTTAAAATAAAAACATGCCTACGTATGCATTATCTCAAGTCAACTAATGTGATGGTCACTATTTTTGAGTGAGTCTGGATAATGGATTCGAGGAGGCGTAGTCCCATTGGCATTAGGCATTAGATCTAGTGCCTCGAAGTTCTAAAAATACCGGGAGAAAAACACCGGTAAAAACACGTAAAGTGTGTGAATATCGTAACAGAACAATTTAGCAGTGTGTCCCGAACCACAAACTGAATGTTAAAGCCTTAATAGCCTCCGTCACTGACCAAAATCTGCGACCAAAACAATGTAAACATACCGTCAGTTCCAAAGTCCGAAGCATGGTAGTCACTTGGAAGAAAATGCTCCTTGCACACAATGCTGTAGTTGGTAGCCTTCCAATTCTTCTTCTCCTCCTCCCGCTTCACTGCAGTTTCCCATTGTTTGCGACGATTAGGATCCTTTGGAAATAGATGTCCCGATCGATTCGAACATCCGTAAACACAACAACATGTACTCGGCATTGTACACGCTGTGTACCAAAATGGCAGTGCGTCACTCAAGCGCCTGGCCCCAAATTACCGAGGCGACACCGCGCGGCGCCAAGGGCGATAATTTCAGCAAAGTCGACCATTACCCTCGATGAATTTTTAGAACTAACACGTCACGCCACACTTTCAGAGTGACGTTTCTTTACTTTGACGTAATATATTGCACGAGGCTTTAGAAGAGATCGAGGTTCCAAAACAAGCGTCTTCAATATAGCTGCCTCGACTGCAGGAAATTTTCAGTAAAATACACGTAAGTACAGTGTGTAGGATAAACAGAATACTACATGGCTTGCTGTGTCGTACCAGATTTACACTCGTTGCTTTTTCAAATAATGAACAGCTCGCTTTCGCTCGCAGTTCAATATTTTAAAAAACAACTCGTGTAAATTTGGTACAACACAGCAAGCCATGTAGTAATCTCTATGTCTCTGTGTTCCCGTCAAACCAACTGAGCTACACCCGTTTGTTCTTTTAAACAAAGGTGGTTAATTTATATTCAGAATTCATTCTTATCATACTGATATAATACAGTTCATGTTTGTTTTAATTTGCCAAGTTGTACCTGTTACACATTGATAAGCGCACCAGCACATTGTGTGTAAAAAATGTTAGTGTCTGGGATGTTTATTTTGTGTCCATTTGAACTTGTTTAAGTTATTAACAAGTCGCATAAGGCGAAATTACTACATTTAGTCAAGCTGTGGAACTCACAGAATGAAATTGAACGTAGTCCGCCGCTAGTGCAAAAGGCAGTGAAAGTGACGAGCCTGTTTGGCGCGGTAGCGGTTGCGCTGTGCTTCATAGCACGCTTTACTGTACCTCTCTTCGTTTTAACTTTCTGAGCGTGTTTTTAATCCAAACATATCATATCTATATGTTTTTGGAATCAGGAACCGACAAGGAATAAGATGAAAGTGTTTTTAAATTGATTTCTAAAATGTTATTTTGATCATAATTTTAAATTTTTTTAATTTTCAGATCTTGTTTTTAATCCAAATATAACATATTTATATGTTTTTGGAATCAGAAAATGATGAAAAATAAGATGAACGTAAATTTGGATCGTTTTATAAAAAACATTTTTTTACAATTTTCAGATTTTTAATGACCAAAGTCATTAATGAATTTGTAAGCCACCAAGCTGAAATGCAATACCGAAGTCCGGCCTTCGTCGAAGATTGCTTGGTCAAAATTTCAATCAATTTGATTGAAAAATGAGGGTGTGACAATGCCGCCTCAACTTTTACAAAAAGCCGGATATGACGTCATCAAAGACATTTATCGAAAAAATGAAAAATATATCCGGGGATATCATACCCAGGAACTCTCATGTCAAATTTCATAAAGATCGGTTCAGTAGTTTACTCTGAATCGCTCTACACACGCACACACACATACACACATACACACATACACCATGACCCTCGTCTCGATTCCCCCTCTATGTTAAAACATTTAGTCAAAACTTGACTAAATGTAAAAATGAACGGCAGAACACAGCAACTGACGTAGATTTGGATCGTGGTTGGCACTCGAACTTCCCAGTAGTAGTATAGTAAGGGGGATCTCATGCCTTTTTGAGGACGCCATCTTGAGGACGCATCTTGAGGACGCAATCTTAAAACGTCTTGAAACATCTTACGTTTTGAGACCATGTCTTGGAACGTCTTGGAACGTTTTACATCTTCGTCTTTGTTCACATCTTTGTCTTAACACCATCTTGAAACGTCTTACGTCTTGAGACCATGTCTTAGAACATCTTGAAACGTCTTGAAACGTCTTACGTTCAAATCTTCGTCTTGACGCCATCTTGAAACGTCTTACGTCTCCATCTTTGTTTAAATCTTCGTCTTGAAACGTCTAACGTCTTGAGTTTTGTTTAAATCTTCGTCTTGACACCATCTTGAAACGTCTTACGTCACCATCTTCGTCTTATAACATCTTACAGTCTAATCTTTGTCTTGACGCCATCTTAAAACGTCTTACGTCTCCATCTCTGTCTTGACGCCATTTTGAAACGTCTTACGTCTTTATCTTTGTACAGATTGCGCAATCTTTGCCTCTAGCTCTCATTTTCTTTGTTTTTAAAATTATTTATTTCGTTGTCGAGGGTATAAAATAAGGAACCTAAGGAAGTGTATGTCGACTTACAGCAATGGATCCACGATGGAAACATCCTTTTACCTGTGTCTTGACGCCGTCTTGAAACGTCTTACGTTTCCATCTTGAACCATCCCTTAACCTGTGTCTTACGTCTCCATCTTCGTATACCATTTTGTCGTTGTCATTATCAATGTACACAGTTTTGTCTTTCCACTGACCACACCATACACTCAGAGGATAGCTGGTGGTGGTGGTGGTGGGAGGGTGCGGGGTCGATTGCATCAGACGATCAGTACACAAGGTGTTCTACATATGACAGGTCGGCATAAACTGGTCATCAAACCATGATGCAAGACTTATTGTTGAATAAGAAGTTCCAACTGATTGTGCATACACCAACAACTTTAGTGGCACAAGCTGATGACAGATTTAAAGCTCTAAGCCTAAGAGATAATGAATGAGGTGGGGGACAGCAAAACGAAATAATCCACACATGGAAAGAGTGGAAGGTTGCTGGGGTCGATTGCATCAGGCTATACGGGTACATAGGGTATCAAACTTATGACAGTTCGGGGTGCTAGCTGTAATTATCAAATACTCACAGAGATCAAACGTTCAGAGAGAGAGAGAGAGAGAAAGAGAGAAAGAGAGAGAGAGAGAGAGAGCGTGTGTGAGAGAGAGAAAGAGAGAGAGAGAGAGATAGTGTGTGAGAGAGAGAGAGAGAGAGAGAGGGAGTGTGTGAGAGAGAGAAAGAGAGAGAGAGAGAGAGAGATGACAGTGGATTATTACTTTACAGGCCGTTGGCCCCTGGAAAGGGGTAATATAATTATGCAGTGACAACTTTACCTAAAGCTTGCAGCGTGGAAAAACACCATAATATGGTGTAATGAATAAGACCGGTACATAGCTGCATTCTGCTCCTGTTATAGCACACGGCGGGTACAACGTGTCCCCAATGTGCAGCAGAGCCGAACGACACAAGGGTCCGGGTATGATTGTACCTGTCACCATGGCCTGCCTTTAATGACAGCCAGTGTTGTGTAGAATTCTTTTCTCTGGGCCTCAGTGTATCTGTCATCATGGCCTGCCTTTTATGACAGCCAGTGTTGTGTAGACTTCTTTGTTCTAAGCCTCAGTGTATCTGTCATCATAGATTACCTTTTCGCCCACCAGTGTTGTGGAGACTTGTTTACTCTGAGCGCCAGCCTACCTGTCCTACCCCTGTTGTTTTTCAACCCCCCCCCCCCCCCACACACACACACACACACATACATACACACACCTTGGATTATCTCTTTTATAAACAGAGAGATTGCGAGAGACAGAGATAGATAGACAGACAGACAGAGACAGTCAGTCAGCGAGACATTGAGACAGACAGTGAAACAGAAAGGGGGGGGGAGATCGAGAGAGACAAAGACAGAGACGGTTGGGTAGTTATTTTTGTTTAACGTCCCTTTAACCGTTATGGCGATACCGGACTGGGACAGAGGCAGACAGACAGACAGATAGAGGTACACAAATAGAAACGTAAAGAGAGAGAGAGACCCAGTTTCTGTTCTGCGTAAATGTTTCAGTTTTCAAAACCATACATAATTGGATTTCTGCCGAGTAAGGTCCTCGGCTGAGTTCATCGCGATCTGGATGTGCAGTTACATGAGACGAACAAGAGTCCGGGTATGCTTGCTCCTTTCAAAAAGGCAAGCCTGTTTTCACGGCCTGTGTTTGCTTCGAACGTCAGCGTACTCGTGATTATAGCAAGTCAGTCGTGACTCAATTAACCGGGTACAGAAATGTGAAAGACAGCAGCTTTTGTCCGACGTAAACGTATCAACTTACGCTCAACCCCCAACCACCACGATCCCACGATGAGTTCTTCGCGACCCGTATGTGCAGTAGAGTGAGACGTCTCGAGGATCCGGGTACACGTATCGCGTGACCGTGATGAGTCCTTTATCTTCACGCCGGAAAAATAGATCTACATCGACATTGACATATACATTGACATTGATAGTTTTATTCTTCTTCTTCTTCGTCGTTCGCTAGATAGTTTTATTATAAGAACCTTTTTTTTTAATTCCTATTAACTCGATGTTCTTTAACTATGTTTGTAAATTGTTAGAGGATCTTTTAGTAGAAGTGTTTAACTGTCGAAGCTGCTTTTACCTAAGAGACCGACTGTATATTGTGCTGTTGTACTTGTCAGACTTGATTGTACCAAGTCCTTCACATGTTGTAATGCGCTTAGAGCCAAATATTTTTGTTTTTTGTAAGGGATAGGCGCAATATAAATACACTTTATTTATTATCGTGTTTTGTTGGCGTAACACAAAATATACGGTTCGCATTAGCTCGCGAGAAAAACTTGAGATGGGTGGCTCTATATTGGTTGCTCAGAGAGGCGCTAAACAGCCTGCTCTTAGCATGTTGTAGATGAAGAATGTTCAGCATATATTTTTCTTTGTACCCACGATACTATATTTGCTTAAATGCGATTTTAACAGTTGCTTCAGCATTATCAACTCTCCCAGATTCTTACTTTTTGTGGAATATTGGTACGTTTGACCTTTGCACGCTTCCCACGTATGCAGTTTGCACATGTTGTAATGTCATGAGTTAGCTACAATGTATGTGACAGTGCCGCCTCAACTTTTACAAAAAGCCGGATATGACGTCATCAAAGATATTTATCGAAAAAAAGAAAAAAACATCCGGGGATATAATTCCCAGGAACTCTCACGTCAAATTTCATAAAGATTGGTCCAGTAGTTTAGTCTGAATCGCTCTACACACACACACACACGCACAGACAGACAGACAGACAGACAGACAGACACACACACATACACCACGACCCTCGTTTCGATTCCCCCTCTATGTTAAAACATTTAGTCAAAACTTGACTAAATGTAAAAAGGAACCTTCTTGGTACGGATAACACTGGAAATATAACGTGGAAAACTTGTAATTATAGGTGCTGGACTTTCAAATTCAACTTGATCGCACATGTCGCCCTTAATTGTCTCTCTCACTGCTTTCTTATTACCCTTGCAAGTTGAAACCACCCATCCCTCTCTTGCTTGATGGCAACTTTAATTAAAGTTCTCCTTTTTCCCAACCGTTATGTCCCAGCATATAACCACTTCATGTCCCTAATTGGCACTAGTTTCTCTGAGGACGTTCAGCTTAGGTTAACCAACCAACCAACCGTTTTGATACTACCCATGTATCATGTATGTTTCTGAACATTTTGTTTTTATTTGGTATTGCTTCATTTTGCTTTTTTTTCATTTACAAAATTACAATGTATAATCTGTGAAAAAAAGGCCCAAACCAAATAACTTTTAGTTTCCGATGACAAGGAGTAGTGTATTTAACAAACAAAGCTTGATTGTAATGATTGCTTCCATTTTCTGTGCACCTTCCACCTCTACAACATGCATACACTTGATAGTCTTCAACTTCGACCTACGGCGATCGGTGGATAATTGAGACAGTACTAGCTCCGAGGAGCTTTCCAGGTTACCGAAAGACTTTGATTTTGATAACAATGTTGAAAAGGCTGTGAGCCCTTTTATCCTCAAGGAGAGAGACGGACACCGGCCCCTATAATGGGCTTTGGAGCGTGTCAAAGTTCATTGCATCCTGATCAGCATATGAAACGTTTATCGCTTATTGTAGTTGTGTATAACTCATAGTAGTGGGAATAAGGCGACGCGCTAGTGTGAGTTTGTGTGTGAGTGTGTGTGATTCGTATATATATATACATATATATATATATATATATATATATATATATATATATAGCAGTAACGGATGTTATTTGTGTTTTGGCCAATTACAAACATTTAATTCTTGTACACAGATTAAAGACAGTTTCCCTTCCAGGTCAAATGTCTTAATGATGCAAATACAAATAAAATACCCCCAAACTGTTCTGAAACGATCAAGTTTCGTTTGAAATACTTCATTTCTTATGGAAGGAATACACACTGGCACACAGTCTTTTGTTGTCTTGGCTTGCGGCCTAAATCTGACACAACAAGGCTCGAAGAAGGGACATAATGCTTTATTTCATATATTAAAAAGAAATACATTCAGTAGTAGACATAGTAGGCAGTGCAAAGTTACTAAAAAGTGACCTAAGTTTAAAAGATGTGTATTTCTACTCCAGACATTATGGAGGCTCTGGTGTCACTTATATCAATGTGCTGTCTTTGCTTTGTTTAGCGACCAGCATCAAAGAGGCGCATAGAGGACTGCCTGGGAGAAGAGGACCACCAGGACAAAGAATGAAATCGATTGAATATGCTGTGCTGTTGCCCTGCAAAGCTGCGTGCATTTTTAGTTTCTCCGCAACATAATATGCATGTTTTTGTTATGAAATAAAATTGTTGATCGTATCTTGAGTTTATGGTGTTACATGTAATAGTCCTTATGATCTGTGACTGAGTGTGAAAGTTGGTGTGTGTGCGTGTATACATTTACCAAAACCTACATTCACTCTCAACGTTGCATTCACGTCGAAATCAAACCAAACCACAACCACAACCAAAAATTCACGTTGTATCGACGTGTAATTCACGTCAATTTTATCAGAAAAAAATGCACCAAAACACAATTTTTACGTTGTGTCAACGTAGAATTCACGTAATTTTTCATCTAAATTTTGACCTAAAATTTACGTTCCATTCACGTGGACATTACGTAAAAATGCAACGCAATTTCAACCAAACCACAACCACAACCAAAAATTCACGTTGTGACAACGTAAAATTCACGTAATGTTTTTACGAACAATCCACCTCCACCAATAATTCACGTTGCATTCACGTTGGTGTCACGTAAAATGCAACGTTGTTTTCCAACGTTATTCCCACGTGATTTCGTCCATACAAATCTACGTAAAAAAACGTTGAAACGCAACGTAAACCCAACGTAACCCAACGTGAATATAACGTGAATACAACGTAAAATTGTTTGCTGGGGAGTGACGTTAAATAAACGATTTTATCAATTTTTTTATCAGTCTGTATGTTCTGGCATTTGAGAAGCCATAACAGATAATATAGGGCTAATAAATAAGCCCTAAAATTCTCAATCCCGTTTGACAGGACTTCGCCTTCAAAGGTGATTGTGGTGAACCGCCACGCTGTCTGTCTCTGTCTCGCGATTCACCCGGCGAAGCCGGGTATTCCTCTAGTATATATATATATATATCCCATGACCTCCCTTCTTTGTCTCTGTTACTTCAGTATGGGTATATATGTTGTATTTTTATAGCTCAATAAATACATCATGGACTCAAAAAAATATATGATAGTGCAGATTCCGATTTGGGCGAAGAACTACTTTGCTCCCGACCTTTGACCTCGCGCCGAACAATGTGACACATTTGTATGAAGTTCCAAAATCGTATTGCACGGCTCAGAAAACCATATCAGTTGCACGCAAAAATGAATCTCAGAACTGATCTGATGTATGAGATGCAATAAGCAAACGTTTCTTTCATTATGAAAGCAATGCAGGTCGAAAAAAACGAACATTCAACTTACAAGATAACCAGATGCTAGCGAACCAAAACAAAAACACGAGTACCCTCCCCTTGCTTCGTTAGCAGACGACTTTTGAGAATCTGTCAGACCGTCCTTACCTGGCACGGTTGGGCTTCGCTATCATCAGCTGTTTCACGTGTTTTGCGAGCAAGTCTACTCTTTTGCCTGGCTCTGCAGTAAGTCCACATTGGCGATGAAGGTATCTAAGAACTTAACATGTGTGTATTTTTCCGTAATCCAGTCATATTCTTTCAAAATGCAATCAAGCGGCGGTGACAGACTTGGGTCCTGTTTTCATCGCATCAATACCAGTTTAGGTTCATGCAAACACACTCGCAAAACAGTTTATCATGTAGATACATTTCAAATAGGGAGCAAATGGTTAAATCTACATATGTGTTCCCTAAAATTTGCTTCTCTGTCAATAAGACTAATTGTATAATAATGCGTTCGAAAAAAACAACGTGGAATCGATTCTGAATCGAGTCGAGTAAGCCAAATGGGGGCCAAACCGGTTTCCCCGTTCCGCCGACCTGAAACGCAAAAGAATTGTGCGCTTCAACTAAATGGATTTCTATACGACTTCATTACTTTCTTGCAACTTATGAACCTTTACTTAACGCTTTTAAACGGTCTGAAAGTAGTGTTACCGCGTACTTATAGATGCACTCATTCGTTTTATTTTTTCAGCGACGGTCACTTAGTTTAAGGTTGCAAAAAGGCCATGTCTCGCTGAAAACACTGTTTCACACTCCACAGATCGCAAAAGTGCCGCTAGTAGTCTACACTTTGTGTTTGATGGTAGAATGGGATATACAGATTACAACACTCGTGGTTTTTTATATGGCTTGTATTTCAGTCAAGACCCAGCGGGAATATCAATCGAGAGCCACTCGCCAAAGGCTCGTGTCTCCCGATGATATTCATCCGCTGGGTCTTGACTGAAATACAAGCCATATAAAAAACCACTCGTGTTGTAACCTATACATATATGTGTGTGTGTGTGTGTGTGTGTGTGTCTTAATTGATTATTGGAATGTTTTTAATGGCAGGGTGGTGTTGCCCATGATCTTTTTGACGGGATGGTGTGTTTAGATAATTATTTACAATTTCAAACAATATCTGGAACACATGTTACGAATTTGATTACCACAAATTGAATCATCATTAAAAATTGTCTCAGGCAAAAAACATCTTTTATGTTTGTTCATACCACTTAAAAGAATGCCTATATACGTAACCGTTTTTTTCTCATTTCATGCACGGCGAGTCAGTGAACATTTATTTTAGCTTTGCCTATACTCAACCGTTTTTTCTGATTCCATTCACGCTGAGTTATTTAAACATTGTATTAGCTAAATTACTAACTCATTTTGAAATTGGCTAATTAGCTAAATTGTTAGATGGCTTCTAGTCTCTATAATCAAGAATATCTGCTATTGTTGGGTTAAAATGAAGAAATATTTGTATTGATGATGAAAGATTGAATGAGGTGGGTTTTTCTTCAGAATTCCGCTTTGGTTTTCTTATTATCACTCAAAGGATGGGTTGCATTTTGGGGGGTCCCCCTGTATATAACACTACTCCGCCCTTGCATCTGACATTATTCGCGCTCACAGACACACAAAGAGAAGCACACACTAACACACATTTCAGAAACGGGAAACACTGCCCAATAGAAAGCCACCATAACTGTCCTACTTGTAGATCCTGGTCGATTTAGGTCGACAGTTTTTGAGAAACTAGGTACGAGCCAAAATGCAGTGTGTGCTTTAATTTTGTCGCTCGCTAACACTGAAATACATCTGTCGGAGGTCATGCGTGTCACCCAAATGTGTAGTTATTTATAATTGCGCATTCAGGTAGAAACTTCAAAAGCAGCGTTGTGACGCATGGAGGTATTACTTTAGGCCCCCTGGGCAATAAAGGTGTTGAGCACGAAACATTGTATATTAGCGTGTATTGCACAGAATGTACAGGGATCTGTCTCATCGTTCGTAGCGTTACACCGTGACACAATGTGGTCTTTTATGCAATCATATTATTTCATTAAATGGTGTGCTAATTAGAGCTTGATAAGCATCTATAAGAAGGATTTTATGCACAAAAATAATAAGTGTATGAATAGGTTTACCTTTTTATCAGCTTGCTGTTTTATGTCCTCAGCATAGAGTCTGGGGATGTGAGATGTGCATGATGTGTTGTTTGAATTTGACAGTGATTGTATGAATTTTGTATACATGTATTGTTGTGACGCGCTTTGAACTTCTGATAAGGCACTTTATAAATGCCCGTTATTATCCCAGCGAAGCTGGATGTATCCCACGAACGCTATACTGTAATCGACTTGAGAAATGTTCACACCGATAATACATGATAAAGAAGGATTCGTTGTGCCCGATTATGGGCTACAGTTGGAGATGGAAATTCACCAAAAATTGGGACCATTCTAACAAAAATACGGTGGGTAAAATTGGCGCCCCCATTTTTTCAGCAAACGCCACCCCAGGCCGCTTTGAACGGGTAGAAATTCCGTAGTTTCCAAGTCTAGCTCGCGTAAGAAGAATACGTCACGGTCGAAAGTCTTTGACGTCAATTAATGCATCATGACGTCATGCCTCCCTGTAGTCTTTCTCTCTCGCGCAGTGTGTGTGTTTGTGTTCATTTTGTGCACATGTGTTAGTGTTACTGTGTGTGTGTGTGTGTGTGTGTGTGTGTGTGTGTGTGTGTGTGTTTGTGTGTGTGCGTGCGTGTATTTGTGTGTGTGTGTGTGCGCGCACGCGTGCATGAGTCTGTACTCGTGTGTGTGTGGTGTGTGTGTGTGTGTATTTGTGTGTGTGTGTGTGCGCACGCGTGCATGAGTCTGTACTCGTGTGTGTGTGTGTGTGTGTGTATTTGTGCGTGTGCGTGTGCGCACGCGTGCATGAGTCTGTACTCGTGTGTGTGTGTGTGTGTGTGTGTGAGTGTGTGTGTGGGTGTGTGTGTGTGTGTTAGAGAGATATAGATTTTTGCAACCAGGTGATATCTAATACCTTAAACATGTAATTATTTATGCACCTAATGTTGTTTGGCGATTCATAAATATGTATAAAATCTACTATTATGATATTAAAGTATATTATTGTATTGAATTGTATTGTAACTTCTTGTGTGCATGTGTGTGCGCACCTGTGCGTGCTTATGAGTGACATCTCTCGCTGCCTTACTATCTTGGTGTCAGTGGACTGTATGTGTGTGTCTCTCTCTCTTTCGGTCTGTCTGTCTGGATGTCTGTCTCACTCTCTCATATTCTCTCTCTCTCTCCCTCGCTCTCTCCCTCCCTCTCTCTCTCTCTTAGCCTATTTTTCCTTTTCAACATAAGGAGGCTGTTGTGTTGGTACGTGTTCGGGTCTGTGTGCGTAAGTGTGTGTGTGTGGATGTGTGCGTGTGGGTGCGTTTGCGTGTGTGAGTGTGTGTGGTTGTGTGCGTGTATGTGTGTGCGTGAGAGAGATAGCGAGAGAGAGAAAGAGGTAATGATAGAAAGAGAGAAGATACAGAGACAGAGAGACAGAGAGAGACAGAGAGACAGAGAGAGACAGAGAGAGAGAGAGAGAGAGAGAGAGAGAGAGAGAGAGAGAGACGATTGGTCTTTCGCTGGGGGTATGCAGTGCCTTGGCAATGCACATCTACTTAATTATTATTAAGTGACACCGTAGCACACGATACACAAGACAAAACACTGTATTGCACACAAGAGGCAACTTGCAACTTACAAATTACTAGAGTTGGATTTTTTACTACATGTACACTAATCCTCATAAAAAACTTTACACATATATTTAGTTGTAGAACTTTGTGATGCGGCCAGTTATTGTAAAACCAAGTATATTCCCAGAAAGGTAATCCATTCCCCTACCATTTGAAACAAAGAGTTTCATCCCAGCGAAGCTGGAGGTATCCCACGAACGCCAAACTGTGATCGGCTTGAGAAATGTTCATGCCGATAATACCAGCTATTGTGTTTTCAGGGTAGCAATAGGGTCCGATATTTAGACGAGACAAGTATAATGCCGACGATATGGGGCGGGGATATAGCTCAGTTGGTAGCGCGCTGGATTTGTATTCAGTTGGCCGCTGTCAGCGTGAGTTCGATCCCAGGTTCGGCGGAAATTTATTTCACAGAGTCAACTTTGTGTGCAGACTCTCTTCGGTGCCCGAACCTCCCCCCGTGTACACTACATTGGATAGAGTCTAAATATCGGACCCTATTGCTACGATGAAAACACAATAGCGTTTATATAGCTATTCTGACATTAAATTCTGTGTTAAAATCATGTTTTTGTCAGCAACAAGTACCAGAATGGTCCATGTCGCTGATTGCAGACGACGGTTCCCTTTCCGCATGAAGCCACGGAAATAACCGAACATTGAAAAACCCACGGACATGTATTACGGAGAAAACTCGAGATAACCGGATGTTTAGCATTACGTCAATATGCTAGGAATCATATGACGTCATGATGTATCATGCTTGCCTACGTATATTGTATGTTCAAAAGTCTGACTTCTGTTGGGAATTCGCGTAGATGATAAGAGAACAAGGATTGTCTCAGAAGAAACGACTAAATGTTTCAGACCGGTAACTTCATTTCAACATTGCACTATACAATGGACGTTCTATGTGACAGGAGAGTTTGCTGATTTTGTGTTAAACATTGGAGAGATCGTCTGCTAGAATCAGAGATAGGTCGCTTCAGATTGCAGCTTCTGGAAATTTGCAAGGTTTGTTGCCTGTTAAAGAACTAGATTTTACACGTAATGTATGTCATGTACAGTAAGCAACAACAAAAACACACACAAAGCAAATGGCATCGTCTGCCGACTAGTCACAGAAACAAACCTGGCGAGGTATGCGTGTACTTTATACACGTGGAAGAAACCGGAACCATGCGTCTTTGTTATCGACAACATGCTTTTGGATATTGAGTAAAATGGCCGACTTCGGCAGCAATATGCTTTGATGATAGGAAGAGACTATCCAATCACAGCCCCCGAATTCCCCCACGTGTTCATTAGAATAGCTATATTAATACATGATAAAGGATTCGTTGTGCCCAATTATGGGCTACAGTTGGAGATGGAAGTTCACCAAAAATTGGGACCATACTAACAAAAATACGGTGGGTAAAATTGGCGCCCTCATTTTTTCAGCAAACGCCACCCAAGGCCGCTTTGGACGGGTAGAAATTCCGTAGTTTCCAAGTCTATGGATAAAGCTCGCGTAAGAAGAATACGTCACGGTCGAAAGTCTTTGACGTCAATTAATGCATCATGACGTCATGCCTCCCTGTAGTCTTTCTCTCTCGCGCGGTGTGTGTGTGTTTGTGTTCATTTTGTGCACATGTGTTAGTGTTACTGTTTGTGTGTGTGTGTGTGTGTGTGTGCGCACGCGTGCATGAGTCTGTACTCGTGTGTGTGTCGTGTGTGTGTGTGCACGCGTGCATGAGTCTGTACTCGTGTGTGTGTATGTGTGTGTGTGTGTGTGTGTGTATTTGTGTGTGTGTGTGTGTGCACGCGTGCATGAGTCTGTACTCGTGTGTGTGTGTGTGTGTGTGTGCACGCACGCGTGCATGAGTCTGTACTCGTGTGTGTGTGTGGTGTGTGTGTGTGTGCATAAGTGTATGTGTGTGCGTGTATGTGTGTTTGTTTGTAAAGGTGTGTATGTCCGTCTGTCCATATGTGCGTATGGGTGTGTGTTTTGTGTGTATGAAGTTTTTGTGAGAGAGTGAGTGAGTGCGTGTGAGTGAGTGTGTGTATGTGTGCGTGTGTGACTTGGGGTGTGTGTGTGTGTGTGTGCGTGTGTGTGTGTGTGTGTTTGAGAGAGAGAGAGAGAGAGAGAGAGAGAGAGAGAGAGAGAGAGAGAGAGAGAGAGAGAGAGAGAGAGAGAGAGAGAGAGAGAGTTTCTTTCAGTCTGGGTGCGCGCATATCTTCATATATTCTTGAGGATTCCGGGATATTCGTGCATAAACGTTTTTAGAATCAGTTCTTATTCAGTGTAAAATATATAAGACTTACTCGCTGTAGTTATATATTGCAAGCAGATGCAAAAGCAAATTAAATTATGGTTTTGATGATGTGTGTGCGATGATGTGTTTTGCTCGTACAGACTATCACTGCAGTTCAACCAATGTTGGGGTTTGTTAAATAGTCTCGGTCAACACAAGAACTCCGTCTTTCTTGGCCTGGGTGATGTCAGAGACTGTAGAGTATACAGAGACGCTCCATGCGGTGCTGAAAAGTGAGACCGGATGCCCAGTGGCGCCACCACGCGGAAACATGGAAAAACCTACTTTCTCTTTTCACAGCAGTAGTGATATCGTGCTGCACAAGCATGGCCGCGCCAACGCGAAAACGCAGTGGGGCATGGTGTTCGGCCATCAATTGCTCAAACCCGTCGCGATTTATAACCCTTCGTGGTTGAAAACGACGTTAAACACCAAATAAAGAAAGAATCAATTGCTCAAACGCACATGCCAAAGGCTTCAGGATGTTCAAATTTCCCAAGGAAGAGAGCAGGTGAGGATTGTTTCTTCAATTCAGTTTTCTCTCGTTAAATGTTGGAAAATCAGTAAAAGTTGTAGCGTCGAACTGCGTGTAGATCTATTCTATCGGAACAGTGAAAGCACACACTGTATACACACTACAGCCTCAAACCAGTCCAGAGGGTAGACAGAGAGAGAGAGAGAGAGAGAGAGAGAGAGAGAGAGAGAGAGAGAGAGAGAGAGAGAGAGAGAGAGAGAGAGAGAGAGAGAGAGAGAGAGCCTGAGAGAGAGAGAGAGAGAGAGCCTGAGAGAGAGAGACAGAGAGAGAGAGAGAGATTGGATTGGATTGGATTGTTTACTCATTTAGGCCGTAGCCCCTTATGACTTGTAGCGTCGAACTGCGTGTAGATCTATTCTACCGGAACAGTGAAAACACACACTGTATACACACTACAGCCTCAAACCAATCCAGAGGGTAGACAGAGAGAGAGAGAGAGAGAGAGAGAGAGAGAGAGAGAGAGAGAGAGAGAGAGAGAGAGAGAGAGAGAGAGAGAGAGAGAGAGAGAGAGAGAGAGCCTGAGAGAGAGAGAGAGAGAGAGAGAGAGAGAGAGAGAGAGAGAGAGAGAGAGAGATTGGATTGGATTGGATTGTTTACTCATTTAGGCCGTAGCCCCTTATGACGGGGGTGAACATATATACAATGACATAATGACATTTGCACACACATCAAATGAAATAAATCATACACGAACTACTAAGACATTACATTTCAAATAAAATATACCGTAGGCTTACATGAACTAAGACATAACACGTAGCCGAAATGCTTTGTACACATAAGCTGGCAACTTTCGAACAATACCTTCATTCACAGATGCCATAAGCATAGAAAACTTGTGTAAACTTGGGTTTCTATAAAACTTAGCAGGAATAAACTGGCATCGCAAATCACGAAGTGCGGGGCAACAAAGCACAAAATAAAACTCATCTTCCTTACTTTCCCTGCACAATGGGTATAACAACATATCCGCATCGTATCTCTTTTATCGATTAACGTGCACAATAGTTCTGTTATTCCACCTCGGAATCTTGCCATAATAAGAGAGAGAGAGAGAGAGAGAGAGAGAGAGAGAGAGAGAGAGAGAGAGAGAGAGAGAGAGAGAGAGAGAGAGAAACAAGCAACTGAAAAGAAATA